>NC_048298.1:325114974-325402625 GCF_013100865.1 Trachemys scripta elegans | reverse complement strand
CATGCCCCGAGACCCTGCCCCTTCTCAGAGGCCCCAGCCCCATTCTCTCCATACCCGCTCCCCCATTGCTCGCTCTCCCCCACTCTCTCATTTTCACTGGGCTGGGACAGGAGTGCAGGAGGGGGTAAGGGCTCTGGGGTGGCACTGGGGATGAAGTGTTTGCGGTGTAGGGGGCCTCAGGATTGGGGTAGGTGGGTGGGGTGTGTGTGGGGGGGTGAGGGCTCTGGCTGGGAGTGCAGGCTCTGGGGTGGGACCGGGGATCAGGGTCTTGGGGTGCAGGAGGGAGTTTGGGTGTGGGAGGGGGCTCAGGGCTGGCGCAGGTGGTTGGGGACCGGGAGGGGCTGTGGGGTGCGGGCTCCAGGAGGGGTGTGTGGGAGGGGTCTCAGGACTGGGGGAGGGGCTTGGGGTGCAGGGTGGACTCCGAGCAGCACTTACCTGAGGTGCCTCCCAGAAGTGGCAACATGTTCCCTGGCTCCTAGGCGCAGGGGTGGTCAGGGACGCTCCGCGTGCTGCTCTTGCCCGCAGGTGCCGTCCCTGCAGCTCCCATTGGCCACGGTTCCCATTGGCCAATGGAAGCTGCGGAGCTGGCGTTTGGGGCAGAGGCCCCCCATAGACGCCCCTACGCCTAGGAGCCAGCCTTAGCCCTGCTGCGCAGCTGAGCAGACTTTTAGACTCTTGGGGTCGTGTGACTAGCTCTCTGAAAAAAACATCTGCTCAATGTGCTGCGGGTGTCAAAAAAGCTAACAGAATATTAGGAACTATATAAACCTATGGTACACCCACACCTTGAATACTGCATGCAGTTTTGGTTGCGCCATCTCAAAAAAAAAAAAAAAAAAAAAAAAAGAAAAGAAAAAAAAAAAGCAGGAAAAATGATTGTATGGAACAGCTTCCATATGGAGAGATTCAAAAGACTGGGACCTTTTAGCTTGGGAAAGAGAACTAAGGGAGGATATGGTAGAGGCCTATAAAACCATGAATGTTGTGGAGAAAGTGAATATGGAAATATTATTTACCTTTTCACATAACACAAGAACCAGGGATCACCCAATGAAATTAATAGGCAGCAGCTTTAAAACAACAAAAGGAAGTACTTGTTCTTCACAACACAGTCAACTTGTGGAATTTGTTGCCTGGGGATGTTGAGAAGGCCAAAAATACAACTGCATTAAAAAAAAAGCATTAGATAAATTCATGGAGGATAGGTCTATTAGCCAAGATAGTCAGGTACGCAACCCCATGCCTGGGCGTCCCTAAACCTCTGACTGCTTAGATGCTGGGACTGGACGATGGATGGATCACTTAATAATTGCCTTGTTCTGTTCATTCCCTCTGAAGCATCTGACAACAGCCAATGTCAGAAGACACAATACTGGTCTAGATGGACCATTGATCTGACCCATTATGGCCATTCTTATGCTCTTATGAATCATTTACTGTAAGTAAGGCTAGACAAAAAAACAGCAATTTTATCTGGTCAAGACAATGAAAAGGATGGACAAGGAGTAGATGTTCAGAGTGTTAAATGCCGGGGCATGCGGTTTGATTTGCCAGGCATATTTAGATATATATGCACCTACCTGCAGTTTGTAAGTACAAAGGTCAATTATTGCAGGCATAATAAACATTTCACTGCCAAAGATGTTAAACCATTCAGGCAGAATGAATTCAAGAGCAGATCACAACAGTCAGCTACTGTACTGGGAGCTCAGTAATGAAATCCAGCAACTAAAACTTAGCTCACTGAAGACATTGTAGGTTTCAAAGGAACATAATTAGGACATAAAAGAAATCAAATGCCCAGCAACTAAAATTGCCAATTCTAGATCAAGAGTGATGAAAGGAAATGTGCAAGACAATCAAGCAAATGAGAGACCAAGTAGAAGTAATTCTTAGAGCCAAAACAAACAAAAACTGTTCAAAAGGTGTTCACATCAATCTCTAATGATCACAGAATCATAGACTATCAGGGTTGGAAGGGACCTCAGGAGGTCATCTAGTCCAACCCCCCTGCTCAAAGCAGGACCAATCCCCACCTAAATCCTGATGATTTTGTCCTAAAAAAGAAGAACAGGAGTACTTGTGGCACCTTAGAGACTAACAAATTTATTAGAGCATAAGCTTTCGTGGACTACAGCCCACTTCTTCGGATGCATATAGAATGGAACATATATTGAGGAGATATATATACACACATACAGAGAGCATAAACAGGTGGGAGTTGTCTTACCAACTCTGAGAGGCCAATTAATTAAGAGAAAAAAAAAAACTTTTGAAGTGATAATCAAGCTAGCCCAGTACAGACAGTTTGATAATAAGTGTGAGAATACTTACAAGGGGAGATAGAGTCAATGTTTGTAATGGCTCAGCCATTCCCAGTCCTTATTCAAACCGGAGTTGATTGTGTCTAGTTTGCATATCAATTCTAGCTCAGCAGTCTCTCTTTGGAGTCTGTTTTTGAAGTTTTTCTGTTGTAATATAGCCACTCGCAGGTCTGTCACTGAATGACCAGACAGGTTAAAGTGTTCTCCCACTGGTTTTTGAGTATTTTGATTCCTGATGTCAGATTTGTGTCCATTAATTCTTTTGCGTAGAGACTGTCCGGTTTGGCCAATGTACATGGCAGAGGGGCATTGCTGGCACATGATGGCATATATCACATTGGTAGATGTGCAGGTGAACGAGCCCCTGATCATTAGGTCACATCACATCACCCTGATGTGATGTGACCTAATCACATCAGCCATACCATCAGGGGCTCATTCACCCAAAGGAAGCACTGACTATTTACTGCTTGTAGTCTATGGATAGTTATTCCTGTGTCAGCTCCAAAAAGAGACCTATACATGCCTCCTTTAGTCTGAAGGCCCATATTTGAAAGGGAGCTCAAGGAGCAAACTTAGGTCTAGATGAAGTTCCATATATTACAATCATAATTCTGTCATCTGTGTTGTGCTATAGACATTCCATAGTGACCAGTGACCATTAAATTATCAATCGACAGGAGGAAACAACAGTTGATGAGGCTGCCAGACAGTAAGAGATTAAAAACATGTTATACTTTTTCTACAGACAAAAAGATGAATTTCAACCACCATCAATATGCGTTCAAGGGAAAGATCTAACTGCAGTTGCTTGATCTTCAGAAGCTGTTCAAGATGTAGGTGTTCATATTATGTACCTGCTTTATAGCAGTTTGTAGTGTGCTTAATCCCATTTTGCATGTTGAAACGCTATTCTGTTAAAGTCTTTGAAGCTCCTCAATTCAAAGGCCTCAATCGTGTTGGGGGGGGGGTGGGGGACACCAGAAAACAAAAAGAACCCAACCTTAAACCTCCCTTCTGTTGTACTTGAACATGTATCTTTTGCAGGGCCAGTCGGGGGGGGACAGGAGTGTCATTTGGCCTGGACTTTAAGCTCAGAGGGGGGCTCAAATTTAGACACTTATTAACTTTTTGGCATTTGATAAGTTTCGCAACTTGTTTTTATGTTCATCCCTATCGCACCAAAATGTGACACTCTCTCAGCTTAGAGCTGCAAATTTAAGCAAATAATAGAAATATTCAGATTAGGTCTCATTCTTTTTTTGGTGCCTTATTTTGTTTTCATGTGTCATCATTTTTTATTTTTATTATGGCTAGGGACCTTAAAAGCTGGAAGTGGTCTGGGGCCTCTCTGGACTTCTGAGAGGGACTGGTCTTTTGCATATTAGTCACCCCTTCTTTCACACACACACGGCTTAGCTAATACTTAAAAAAACATCTTCAGAAACAGGATATACCAGTACTGGAAAATAAGATCAGTTGTGTAATAAGCATGAAATGAAGGTACATTAGATCATACTAGCAATACAAAGATTGAAGCCATCAGAAACAAAGGTCATATTTCACCAGGTATGGAAGCCAGTGAATCATTGATACTCGGTGTTCCAGGAGCTCTCTCTGTTCTGGATTAGCCTAGAAGCCTGGCATTATTGAGAATACAGATAACAATTTTGGATAAATATTTAGTAAATTTTGTTTGACACTTGACTTTGTTACGGACTGCTCTGATTCCAAGGCTGCTTAAACTGCTAGAAAGGAGGGAGCAAAAAGCCTCCAAATTGTCAGATGCAATCCTGGGGTAGGGTGAGGAAGGGGAGATGAACGAACAAAATTTGACTTCACACACTAGGCATCTCCAAAGTTGTGGGGTTTTTTTGTTTGTTTGTTTGTTTGTTTTACACAAAGAACCAGTAGAGTAAGGGCCATATTAGCCAACACAGCAACCATTAGACTCACTTTAAAAGTCCACACTCAAATCTTTCTGCATTGTAATCCATTTTACTGGACAGCATGATGGCATAGTGACCAGACTATCCTCTACTCTAATCTCAATGTCTCAAATGGGCAGTAGAAACCCTGGTTCAACTTTTCGTCCAAAGGAGAAATTTGAGCAGGTGATGTTTTTATAGCAAAAATAAAACTTTACTACAATTATTATGCTTCAATCTGTCTTTCAAGCAAAATAAAATCTCCTTCACCCCTAAATCTGTATTCAGACATCTTTAAATCTGTGAAGAATAATACTTTTCAGATACCGCTGAAAGATTAATACCTATTCCCATAGGTAACATCTGCAAGCTGATCTTAACTCTAAATAGGTTTGCCAACTTTCTAATGGCACAAAACTGAACACCCTAGCCCCGCCCCTTCCCCCAAGGCCCCACCCCCCCGCTCACTACATTCCCCCTCCATGGGGTGGGGCTGGGGATGAGGCGTTTTGGGTGCAGAAGGGGGCTCCAGGTTGCAGGGGTGGGGTTGAGGGATTCGGAGTGCGGGAGGGGGCTCTGGGCTCAGGCAGGGGGTTGGGGTGAGGGTTCTGGGCTGGGGGTGCGGGCTTTCAGGCTCAGAGCTAGGGCAGGAGGTTACCTTGGATGGCTCCCAGTCAGCGGCTAAGCACAGCTAAGGCAGGCTCCCTGCCTGTCCTGGCACTGCGCCCCGCCCCGCCCTGGAAGTGGCCAGCAGGTCCAGGTCCTAGGCAGGGGGGCCAGGAGTCTCCGCATGCTGCTCTTGCTCTCAGGCACCGCCCCCGCCCCCAGCTCCCATTGGCTATGCACTCCCAGTGGTGGGTTTCCAGCCATTTCTCGGGGTGAGGGCACCACGCAGAGCCCCATGACCCCCCCACCTAGAAGCTGGACCTGCTGGCCACTTCCGGGGCGCACTGTGGCGCCAGGACAGGTAGGGACTAGCCTGCCTTAGCCCTGCAGCACCACCAACCAGACTTTTAACAGCCTGGTCGGCGGTGCTGACCAGAGCCGCCAGGGTCCCTTTTCGACTGGGTGTTCTGGTGTAAAACCGGACACCTGGTCACCCTGACTCTAAAGGCTGTAACTGAAGTCCAGTGAACCTCTTAAGAATTTACTTAAGGTACAATATGTTTTATGTAAAGGTCATGTATCAAATATATCAGTGCATGTGACCCAAGTTTGGAAACAGAAGAGACAATCTTTAGAAAACATGGATTTCTACTTGAACATAAAAAATTAAGAAAAGGATGTTATAAGTGCTTGTCCCAGCTTTTAATAGGACATAGATCTTGTCAAACCTGATTTCATTCTTTGATGAAACTTCAAGTTTGGTTAATAAAAGAAACTGCACAGATATAGCATATTTACTCTTAAAAGGCATTATACTTTGTAAAAGTACTGCATGATATTGTGATTAAAAATTAACACTATACAATATCAAAGCACATGTTCAATTATTTAAGAACTAGCTAACTGACAGATCTCAAAAAAGTAGTTAATAGGTAACTGTCACCTAATGAGTCTTTTTCTACTGGGGTTCCATAGGGATCAGTACAAGGACCGAGGCTACTCAATGTTTTCATCAATGATCTAGACAAACATAAAATCACTGTTGATAATGTTTGATCTGTGTTATCCGCAATCAAATAGGTCCACTTTACCAGACAAAATGCAGAATTATGCATCTAGTTAATAAAAAAAAATTGGCCATACCCACAGAATAGCGGACTGTATCCTGGAAAGTGGCAACTCTGAAAAAAGGATTTAGGGGTTATGGTGGACAAGGCAAGCAACTGAACACGAGCTCTTAGTGAGATGCTATGGCAAAAAAGGTGAATGCAATTCTTGAGGAGTAATGAGTAGGGGTAGGGAAATGATTTTACCTCTCTATACATCAGTGAGACTAATGTGGGAATACTGCACACAGTTCTGGTGTCCACATTTTAAAGAAGATGTAGAAAAACTGGAGAGGGTACAGAAAAAAGAGCCACAAAATGTGGTCCTAGGGCTGGAGAAAAATGCTTTACAGGGAGAGACATGAAGAGTTTGGCTTACTAAAAAGAAGATACAGAGGTGACAATTACACGGTGAAGTATGCTCATGGGGAATAATACTGCCTACAAGGGCTCTTTAATCTATTGGAGAAAGGCATAACAAGAACCTATGGCTGACAGCTGAAGCCAGACAAATTTAAATTAGACATTTTTATTATAAATATATTTAAATAAAATTTTAAAAGAGTGAGGGTGATTAAGCACTAGAACAACCATGTCTTGAAATTTTTTAATCAAGACCAGATGCCTTTCTAGAAAATATGCTTTAGTCAAAATACAATTTATTGGGCTCACTACAGGGAGTAGTAGCTGGGTGAAACTCAATGGCTTGTCATATACAGGAGCTCAGACTAGACTATCTAATAGTTCTTTCTGGCCTTAACTCTATGAAACTACGAGATTGATTTCTCCGTGTTCCTCCAGACAGAGAATAAGGATGAGAAAAATATGCATGTATGGAGGTTGGTTTGTACTACAGCTACAAGATATAGTGGCAGCCTACTGCTGAATTTAGGCATATACTTATTCTTTTCCAAAATTGCTTAAATAGACTCCCTGATGAAATGTCATCACAGTAACAGATGGCAAAGTGCTAAGAGAACAAACACACTTCAAAGACTTACTGTGAGGAAAGAAGAAGATTTAAGGGATGTTCCAGATATCACTAAGAGTGAAGCAATCATCCACAACTGGAAAGAAACTTTTGTACATAGAGATAAAATACCATAGTAGGAAAAAATCTAACAAGAATAGCCACCGGTGAATAGGATGACAGCTGAATGTATGGGCTATGTAGTTATGACTTCTCAGGGCTTTAGGAAAAGTTATGGAAGAGAAAAAAAATCCTTTCAAATTACAGCTTCTTCCATCTGTCTCATGTTGCCCAGTCCAGATTTATACACTGAACCCATTCATCCTTGAAACAATCTGAACTGTAAACAGTAGGTAGCAGTGTAGTTACTATGACCTCTTTCGAACATCCCTCTGGCAAATCAACTTCTAAGAGTGTCACAGAGCTCTTCTAGACATGGGACCCACACTGTCCTTCTCATGTGGGAATAACTCAAGGAGCAGAGTGGAAACTTCACAAGTTTTGAGTTGTAGTTTCCTTTAGATACTTCTGTTGAAAGTTACTAAGTTTCCCCTCAATGAAGAGGCAAATATTCCACCACTATGAATGGCTCATTCCTGAGGGTGGGGGAAGATAGGCTGCAGGCAAGGGATTTCCACACAAAGGGAAATCTCTGCCTCTGCTCTTCTACACATCCTATCCCAACCTGCAGCAGTACCCTGGACAGCGCTACTACTGGTGACACCCAAATTACTTTCCAGGGGGCAAAAAGAGTTCCAAATCTTAAAAGGTGGCAACGAAGGCTGTCTGCCAGCAGTGAGCTCTTCTCCATAGGGCTTTAAAGAATTATATGGCGAAATACCATGCAACTCTTTGAAAACTCAGGGAATTTATGGGGAATTGAACACATTTGTTTCTAATAGCAATTTAAACAATCCACCACACTGGTCCCGACTTTGTTCTCACTTAGGCTGCTGCATATCAGATAATTACTCAGGTCAATAGAGCTATGTCAGTGGAAGTGAAAGGAGAATGAAGCTGTAGGTTTTTCCTAGTGCATTTATTTAAAAGCCTGGGACAATTTACACCCAAAAAGTTAGGCACTTCAATCGATTTTTAAGTGGCTTCATATTCAGAAGTGCTCAGCACTCACAAATCCCATTGGCTTCACGTGAGCTATGTGGGACAAATCCATTCATAGTGTTCCTGCTGGCATACACATGACACTTCTCTGTTGAACAGTATATTGTATTGAAAATGTTCACAAGACACCACTATATGCCCCCAATTTTATGATTCCTGGGACTTCCCTCTCGGTTTTCTCTGATTGAAAGACAAAAAAAAAAAAAAAAAAAAAAAAAAAAAAAAAAAGCTTCAGGAAGAGTTAGAGGTACAGTTTATTCTCATGAGAAGCTGTTTTCCCCAGAGCTTTTCCCTTCCGCAGTACCAATATTCTTTTGATAGGATTAGTGTTTACTTACGCCTATTTCTGCAGCCTTTTTGAAACCCTATTTGAGAATTATATAATGATGCAACCTCACAGAATTAGGTGTACAGTCACACTATGTAAAGCCGAAGAGAATTTCCCTTATGCGTTCCTTAGAAAACTGCTTTCCAAAGCTTTTAAGTAGCTAGAAAGTACAGATCTTTTTAATCTGAAACAATACTTCAGCTGCAGTAATCATATCAGTAGTCTTGTTGATTGCACTGATTTTAATCCCTTACTTGGCCACTGGAATGCTATAACCAAGGGCTAATGCTTCATCTCTCTTTTTTTTTTAAACTTATTTAAAAGCATCTTTCTTTTTGTTATACATTAAGGGGTACTTTTTCTATAGCTTATTACAACAACCTGTAACCCACCAACACTGCTTTTTGTCCTATGAAGGACAGGGGTGTTAACAGGCCACTTCACCGTGAATGGTCCTTAGAATATGTGGTAACTACTTATGCAAAACCATCTGTTCGATCTTGCATTTAGCTGTGACACTCCAAATATCTTTCCCAGACCTGAAAAAGAGCTCTGTGTAGCTCAAAAACATCTCTCTCACACCCACAGAAGTTGGCCAAATAAAAGATATTACCTTACCCACCTTGTCTCTCTCATATCCTGGGCTACAACAACACTGCATACTCTGAGATTTAGTCACATAACTCTAACTGAAATTAATGGAGAGGTGTACATTGCTGGATGCTTCTACAGGGCTTTGAATATATAAACTCACGTGTGTCGCTCCAAAATTTAAAAAAGGATCTCATCATACTTTTGAATGGCTGAGAGGTCATCAAAAATGGAGCAGAAAGAAGCAATGTTCTCCTGTCATATCTCAAAGCTAAGAAGGATTAAGCCTCGTCCGGGTTACCCTGGAGGACTCCTAGGGAGCCTTACAGGAACAGTGCGGGGAGTGGTGATCATGATTCAGTAGGTGGAACTCTTCCAAGTCAGTAATGAAGCAATGCCCCAAATTGGTGTTAACTGCACTGCGGGAGAAGTAGGGTAAAAAGGCATGCTTCTGGATACTTGGGCTGAAAAGCGCCATGGTATTTTTCTGTAAGACTAGAACTGACATTTCTAATTTCAGTGTCCCAACCAATTCCAGTTAAAGATTTACACCTCCTCAAACTAAGTTTTGGAGGCACTCTCTCTTTCAGGTTTTTTTTTTCACATCTCATCATGAACTTTGTTTTTAAATAATAGTTGCATTCAACCCCAGACTGACATTAGGTGCATCTCTATACCTCCTCACCTACCATTGGTCTTGGTTCTAATACTATCCCCATTACTGAAGAGATGTAAGACTTAATTAGTTTACATTGTAAAGTGCTTGGAAACAGCCCGATGACAGCTGGGGAGGTTCCATAAGAAGGTTTAAATACTTTCGTTTTAATAGACATTACTAATAAAATTGTATAAGATTAAATCATATGTTTTGAATGCTCTTGATATTATAATGAGTTTATATCATGGCATTCACTACATGCATAAATTACTCGAATCCTCAAATATTAACAAAACTGTTTCTGAAGTTTTCCCATATTGTGATGGGACGATTACCATTTTGCCGGCCACTTTAGGCATGTGACTAAAAATAGAGTATTAAAAGCTTTAGTAATGATTGTACAAGTTGTGGTTTCTGAAAAGTTGAGTCTGTAAAGACAACATATATTGTAAACATCATGGGGTTCATCCCATTCAGTGTCTGTGCTTTCAAAGACAAACTATTCAACACAGCAGAAAAGAAAAACTCTGAATAAACACACTAGCATAAATTATTAATCTCATATCTCTACATCACCTAAGATACTCTTAAATTCCTCTAGTTGAACTGATTAAAAGTTTTATGCTAATTGGCAAAATGAATCTTCAATTAAGTAGTTATTGTTCATCGGTAACCAAGAGAAACCAACTTCTTTTTATTTGTAGTGTATCAGATCACTTATTTGAGGTCTTTTCCTGATCATCATACACCACTTCTTTTAACTGTGTGCCAGGTAAAACCTCTACAGTTCTCAGATCAGTGTTAATATTCACGAGCTTATACAAGTTCAGCATACACAAAAACACATGCACACACACACGCACACACACACACCCCAACAACCCGAAAAGCAAACTGAAAATAAGTAGAGTTCAGAGTAATTTTGTTTGTAAACAGCTAGATCATAAAGCTGAATCAGCAAATAGAAAGCAAATTAAAAAAAAGATGTGGACAAATTAAGTTTATGGGCTAATAAGAAGCTCCAGTAGAGAAAAGTGTATGCCAAATACTCAAGATAGTTAAGTCCAAAGCGGACTTCAAAGAGATCTCACAAACTGGGTGACTGGGAAACAAAATGGCAGATGAAGGACGTTGATAAGTGCATAGTAATGCACACTGGAAAACATAATCCCAACTATACATACAAAATCATAGGGTCTAAATTAGCTGTTACCACTCAAGAAAGTGATCTTGGAGTCAGCACGATAGTTGTCTGAAAACACCTGCTCAGTCTGCAGCTGTAGTCAAAAAAGCTAACAGACTACAAGGGATCATTAGGAGAGGGATAGATAATAAGACAGAAAAATATAACACCTCTGTATAAATCCATGGCACACCCACTCCTTGACTACTGTGTGCAGTTCTGGTGGCCACATTGATATGAAGGATTGTGAGCTGCTCTATTTTGTTTCTTAAGCACAGCACTGAGAATATTGCTTTGCCATCATTAACTGAAAATAGGGAAAGTACTGAAATAAAATTAACTAAATTGATAAGAAATTGGGTGTCAACAACAGACCTTATTAAGATGCATAAGTTAACAAATCAGTATATATTAAAAGAAATAAGGTGATGGTTTATAGTTTAAAAGTTTGGTAATTTAAGTGTGCGTACCATGTGGGTATACAGCCAACTGTGAAATGGCAATTTCATGAAGTTTAACCTATGGCCAGTGACTGATAGGCACAGCGTGGACTGAGGTCAGGAAAAGTGTCACTCTAAGACTGTTGGGAGGGGTCAGTCAGGCATGGTCAGTCCAACGCTAGGTGAGTCTCGCCATCCCATAATAGTAAACTGAAAATTGTTGTACAACAGCTTTCATTGACCGCCAGATTTAGCAGTTATGATTGGTCTATAAATATGGACCAATCAGAGAGGGTCTGAAGATAATTGGAGGATAGATAGGCTAACGATTGGCTTATTTTTCAGTTCAATCAATACAGCCAAAAACTGTGTATAGAGGCAGAGAGCAAGCCGGCAAGAGTCAGTCAAGTTAATGGCAGGAATAGAAGGAGAACCAGAAGAAAATCAGCAGCGGCAGAAGCAATCGCAGGCTGACAGAAGCAGCAGCACTGCTGGGACTGAGCAGAACAGGGTCCTAGGACAGAACAGAGGGAAAGAAAACTAGAGTGTAAGCATGCTAGCTATAGTATAGGATATAGAATAGAAATAGGGGTAACGAATGTGTATGCTTGGGATAATAAAGATGAGTATCTGTGGTGTGTGTTTATGTTATTATGTATAAAGTTTAGAGTTTGTTAAGATTGCTGTCAGTGTCCTGCATATGACTGATCACCATCTGCCGAACATGATCAATTAAGCCATCCCAACTGTATGACATTTCGGTCTTGGGTACTTTAATTTGTATGCCTGTGCTAAAGGATTTATGTTTATGTTTTTAAATTTAGGTTTTGATTAATTGTATTAAGAAAGGTTAGTTACACTAAATAAAGGAAATTTTTGTTTTGGAAAAGTATTGCCTGGGTGTCAATGCTTTGAGTAGAGGGCTATATCCATGTCCTCCCAAGGGTGAACAGATCAAGGAAGATCCTTGGTAAACTCTGGCAATTCTACCAGGGAGGGCCCCCTCCTTTCACCTTGCAGGATCAGATTAATAGCACAACATCTTGGGAACCCGGAAGTTAAGTAATACAAGGGCTACTCTGGGATCCCCAAGTCTGGTTTTGGGGTAACAACATCACCAAAAAGATATTAGAATTGGAAAAAAGTACAGAGAAGGGCAACCAAAATGCTTAGGGGCATGTATCAGCTTCCATATATGGAGAGATTAAAAAGACTGACTATTCATTTTAGGAAAGAGCTGATTAAGAGTGGATACGATAGAGGTCTATTAATCATGAACGGTGTGTGTGGGGGGGGAAATGTTATTTACCCCTTCACATAACACAAGAACGAGGGGTCACCCAATGAAATTAATACACAGCATCTTTAAAACATAAGGAAATACGTCTGCACACACCACACAGTAAGCCTGTTGAACTGGTTGCTGGAGATGTTGTGAAAGCCAAAACTGTACCTGGGCTGACAAAATGAATTAGATAAGTTCATAGAGGATAGGTCCATCAATAGCATAGCAAACATTTAATTACCACCTTATAACATGGGACACAGACAGTATAAGTGAGATTATGTGCTGTATGCATTAAAGTAAAAACACCACACACATTCTTATAAACTGAAGCTCTATTTTAATTCTGCTACCACAGTAAGACAGGCTGGTTTCCAGCTATGCATTTGTTAATGTTCAGAGGGGCCTAGAAGCCTTGTCTGAGCAGCACCTTGTCTGCCAGCGTCATAATAGTAACTACAGCCAAAAAAAAAAGAACTGCAGGGGATACAGATCAGGGGACGCAGCAAGGGTGATTGTATATGATGCACTATACCATCTGGGGAATGTTTAGCAGAAGTGAAAGGCAAACAAGGACTTGAGGGAATTGATCTTTATAATTACACTGTATTATACATAATATAGCTGGCGCAGTAGAGAGATTTGTAGTTAAGGCTGAATGCCAACTTCCATTTCATCCCAACTTCCCTACTCTTTCAGATACTTGGAACCTTCCCAGATTCCTTTTTGTAAGGAAGCCTTCCATGATTGGTGGATAGAATGTGAAGAAAATACTCTTCCGAATAAGATAAGAGCATTCATAAAATGGACAAAGAAAAAAAATCAACTTTTGATGCATCATTGAAATAAAGAGTTCCATTCAAGTGAGAAAAAATTTGGTTTGATATTTGCAGGCTTCTTTGGTAAGAACTGCATTTCATGCTAGCCCCATTCCATGGAATGATTTAGGAGGAGTTCTAAGGAGGAGATATTTGTGTTTTCCTCTCTCCAACCACTTCCCACAGATATTTTCCTAGTGGATGACTACCTGGGGTATAGGATTTTAACTTAGCAAGGCCAGCCCATTTGGCAGTCACAAGGAAAAGAAACTTGGGATTCTGTGGCCACCACATAATCGTGTGGAAGACCTTTGGCTTGGCCAGAACAAAAACTGAACTTTGCTGCTACTAAGGTATTGTGATTATGTAAAGCGTTTCCATAAAAGTAAGACCACTTTAGATAGCTACTTATTCCCAAGAGTGGAAATAAAGAACTTCAGATATATTATTGACATAAAATTTAATTTATACTAAAAGCACATTCTAATCCATCTTGCTCCGCATATTGCTATTTCACTGTTTTTCCTGTTGCACAGATTATATGGGAGGGTATCATTGTTATCCTCTTCCTACTTCTCCCACATTCCTTCCATTTGTTTGTGTCACTCATTGGCCACCCACTGGTGGTCTGAAACAAGACTATAGACTCTTCAGGGTTGGGACCACCCTTTACTCTGTGTGTACACTGGCTGGCACAGTGAGGGCCTGAGGCTGGTTGGGGCCTGCTTGATCCAACTCAAAGGAAAGGCTGAAATTAAAATAGCGAAGTGGAAATGGCCAATTAGCTGCTTATAAGAAATTACAGTGCTGGCTCAATATCTCATCAGTTTGGTGGATCATATGAATATTCTTTTTCAGTGTTTTAATGGATACTGATGCAGGTGTTATTTCCTCATCAGAGCTGAATAATAATAATAAATCGAGATATACCTAGCTCATAGAACTGGAAGGGACCTCCAAAGGTCATTGAGTCCAGTCCCCTGCCTTCACTAGCAGGACCAAGTACTGATTTTGCCCCAGATCCCTAAATGGTCCCCTCAAGGATTGAACTCACAACCCTGGGTTTAGAAGGCCAATGCTCAAACCACTGAGCTATCCCTCCCCCTGCATTAGCTATACCTGACAGTGCATGGGGAGGCTTGATGCTGCCTTCTCTCTTATATGAGATGCCAAATCAAAGAGCAAGCAATTTGTTGGCTAACTATATGGCTACTGCCAATGTAGAACTATGTTTGATATACTTGCTTTACCACAAACTTAGCGGAATTGGGAATGTAGATGTGATGACAGGACTTTGATCCTGAACGTGGATGAGAACTAATCCTGCCTCATAAGATTCAATCAAAGGGTCATTATAGTCAATGTCCAACAGTAATTTAACTACAGTATTCCCTCTCAAGCAAATGCTGTGATTTGCGTGCATACACACGTGCACATACCCAAAAAATGAGAAAGATGTTGCTGAAATGAGATGTCAAGAAGGGCAACCAAAATAAATTACAGCTTGGGGAGCTAGTACTCGTTAAAATCCAAAAGTACAGTTTATGCTGGAAAAGGAAGAGAGGCAAAAGGCTGAGAAGTCATCTACTATTCTGATGAACAGAATGATTTAAGGGGTAGACCTGATTAGGAAAGTAACTAATCTGAAATACAGTTTTCATATATTTAATATATTGGTGTGTGTGTGTGTAAAATGTATTTTACATTTCAGACTGGTTTTGAGCACCTGTGTGATTATCAAATGCTAGAGATGTTTAATCAGGGTTTGTTTTCTGCCTCAACACATTTTGATTTTGTTTTTTCTTCCTCTTTTCCCATTGGGCTCTGTAACGAGGCACACTCGCCTCTCGTTAGTGCCTCTTGTCGCCTGGGTGCAAAGCTGCACACTCCCTCTGCTCACAGTGCCCCCAATCAGCTGTTGCCCTCGTCAGGTGGATCTTCAGTGACTCAGCCCTCTGACTAAAGTCACACAATTTAAAAATGGATGAATGAACCCCTTCCAGGGTAAAAGGTCCACCAGGGCTGGTCCCTGTACCCTTCTTAATGTCTTTAGCCCTGTCTCTGGGCTCAGTCCTCAGCCCCTTCTGGACTAGCTCCAAGTCCGTGCCTGCCCTGGTATAGAAAAGTGTCCCCAGGGCTTTCTCCCTGGAGATTTTGTCTTCAGCAGGTCTCTGAGGTCCTGTTTAAATTCTAGCCCCGTTCTCAGGCTTTTAATACTGAGTCTTTCCCCCTTCTTGGGGCCTAGGCCACTTCCCCAGTGACCAATGAGGGGTCCCAGGCCTGCTCACTAGTCTGGAACCCAACCCAGGGACCCCATAAATAACAGCGATGTGCTGCATCCTTTAATAGTTGCCGCTGCTGCTCCTGCTCTTCCCTGGGCGGCTTCCCACATAGGTTCTGGTGGCATTGGCATTCAGTGAGGCAGAAGAGGAGTTCAGAACTTCAGCCCTGAGGTAAGGGTGAAGAGGAAGAAGCTATCTTCTGTTTCTCCCTTGAGCTCCTGTAACCAGCAAGGAGCACGCTTCCTTGCTCCTCTGGTCCCAGCCAGGAGCTGACTTGCTCAGGCCCCGCAGCACCTTTTAACTGAGCCTGCTGTGCTCTGATTGGCTGCTTCCCACATCCATTCTAGGCAGGCCTGGAGGTCCCACCTTCACTGCTCCTTTTCTTGGGGCAGGATGTGTGGTAGGACAGCAAGGCCTTCAGCAGGGGGCCTCAAAGGGACCAGTACCCCCCATCACAGACTCCATCATGACTATGTGGCTTTCCTTGATTACATTATATTATCTCTATTATGATGATCCTATAATAATTCCACATATTAGTTCAGATTGTTCTTTCAGCTAATTAAGAGACAGTAAAGCACAGCGGCTTTGGACATGTATAAACAATGAATTATACCTGAGGTATTTAATGCTATACTATTTCTTTAATATTCTTTAAAGAAGGATATGCACTGAACAGAGAACAATAGAAGCACAGAGAACAGTAGCATTAGCTAAATATTGCAGTCCATACTAAGCTGAAGCAACTTTATGGAATGAACAATGTCAGTGTATTAATGCAAGGTAAGAATAAGTGACCAGCCTAGAACTGGCCATCAACTGGAAGACCTTAATCTTTTTCTACAGAGTACATTATGAAATCTTTAAGCTTTGTGACAGTGACAACTTATTTTAAGTGAGGGGTTTACAGATAAAATGGAACATCTGGAGTATTCAGCAACACTGCCCTGGTTCCAATTTACACTTATACTATCAAAGAAGTGTCCTGGTTATTTATAGTCTCCTGCCCATACAATACTCAAGGGCCCACAAAAATTATGGCTTTAATCTATGGATCATTCATTCATCTTCACACAGGTTAGCCACCTAGGCAGTCTGATTTTAAAAAACAGACTAAAGTTAAATTAAAATAAAACTGAAATCCTCATTGTCAGCAACAGACATCACTTATCTAAAGACTCAGAGATGCCCCTTGCTTAGCTTTATGATGAATGGGCAGGGTTGTGAAGTGTACAGAAATCCTACCAGCCTTTACTATGTCAAATAGTGAAGAAAACAAGTTTCATTTTTAATCAGTAAAATATCTGAAGTTGTCAATGCCATCTATTGTTTCCCCGTACAGATGTATCTGATTTGACATGGCAAAATATTCCATTTGTAGTATCCCAATAAGACATGGGCAAAGTTTTTCAACCAACATTTTCTGTGAAAAATACAAATTCAGCAACACTGAACCATTTCATGAATTTGAGTCAATTTTTCCAAAAATTGTTTTGGTCAAACTAAAAATTCAGATTAAAAAAACCCCTAAACATTGTGTTTCAAAGTTTTCTAAATCAAAAACGTGTTTCAATTTAAAACGACTTGTTTCTAAAATGTCCTTTCATTTTATTTTAAAAGTTAAACAAAAAAAATGCTTCAAATCTGAACAATTTTTTTTAGGATTACCAGTGCTTAAGAAAATATCAAGTTGTTTCCATAGCTCTGATCCCAATACACATCACCCACAGAGATGGGTACTTAAGTAGCTATTTATGTCACTGTCACTCAGTTTTGTCCCTTATTTCACACTGCTTCCTATACTAAAGGGAGTCCCCACATGTCCCACAGCCTGCCTGTACTCTTAAAAAAAAAAAAAAAAAAGTTTCCCCCAAACATCTCCCCCAACAACCCACTTCTTTCATGAAGCCTGCCCAGGTTGATTTTCATGGAGATTTAAGTCTCCTCCTCTTAACTCTCCCCTTCAAAGTTATTGTACTGAGTAGCATATTTGTGTTACATTGTTAGTCCTTCAAGGCAGCAGCCCTGTCTTTGTGCATTCTATACAGGGGTGAAAGTAATTTACGTTTCTTACCAGTAGGGGATGTATCGCAAGCAACTCACCTCTCCTACACACTTAACTTAATAGATCCCTTTGCATGACTTTCATATAGAAATTAAAGCTACTACCACCAATACTGTCTCTAATAAAAAAAAAAGCTTTAATATTGGAATAAAAGCCTGAAAAGTGAACATAAGAACGGCCCTACTGGGTCAGACCAAAGGTCCATCCAGCCCAGTATCCAGTCTGCCGACAGTGGCCAAAGCCAGGTGCCCCAGAGGGGGTGAACCTAACAGGTAAAGATCAAGTGCTCTCACGGTCACATTTCTCTCCTCCCTCCGGATTGGGGTGCAGGCTCTCGCCAGGCAGCACTTACCTTGGGCGGCTCCCGGTTGGTGGCGCAGTAGGGCTAAGGCAGGATCCCCAAGCTCCCTATCTGCCCTGACCCCACTCTGCTCCCAGCATGCCCCTGGAGGGGGGCATGTGGCTCCATGTGCTGTTCCTGCCTGTAAGCACCGCCCCCTCAGCTCCCAGTGACTGGGAACAGGGAACTGTGGCCAATGGGAGCTGCAGGGGTAGTGCTTTCAGGGAGGAGCAGCACCTGGAGCCACATGTCCCCACCACCCCCCAGGTGCCGCAGGAGCATGCTGGCCACTTCCAGGAGTGGTGCAGGGTCAGGCCAGGCTTAGCCCTGCTGCGCCACCAAGACTTTTAGCAGCCGGAGATCGCTCAGAGGCTCAGGATCGACCAGTCGATCACGATCTATCAGTTGGTGACCACTGGTTTAAAGCGATCAAGCCCCAAATCAGTCACAAATGCACAAACAAGTCAGCCCAGGTCACCTTTTCAAAAGCAACCTCCAAGAAGTCATCTGCCACTTATTTTATAGTAAGTGTAATATTTTATACCACGCAAGTTAACTGTCTCATTAAGTTATATCATTTTCCATAGTCTAATCTAACCTTCAATGTAAGGCATGCAATTATTTACGGTATATTCACGGTAAGTTTTCATTCGACCCTATTTTGCTGCAACAAATGCAAGAAAATGCCACTTTCTATTTATGTTTAAGATCTCCTTGTGTACTTCATAAAGATTTCCCAAAGTACTGATAGAGTATAGGATCTTGTTCCACAACTGTGCCTTATTTCAAGTTTTCCCTTGAAGGCTCTACCGGTATAAAATCAACTGTTCGTGCTTAGTGACCTTCTCCACAAGTAATTCAGGCTCTTAGAACATTTTTAGTTTGTATTGAATATAAATTAAGGATACATTGTGAATGCCCTTTTTCCCCCTCACTGTCATAGCTTGTGCATTCATGCCAATGGAAATGAAGCAGCCAGATTTTCGGTTCTACAACACCTGGCTAATGAGTAAGTCATGCAGTGACTACTACTGTCAAGTACTTGGTTAATGAATACTTTGTGGGATTGAACCAGAATCACGACAATCAGAGTCACATTTTATAGTCACAAGGGAACACATCTCCCCAGATCTGAAAATTCACAGAACAGTAAGAAAAGTGAAAATGTCCAATTCCACTTAATTGTTTTAACAAAAATCTGACAAAACCACAAAGGCAAGGAAATGAAAAGTTTAGCCACCTAACATAACATACCCTCTACTCCCCAGACACATACTCCTTTACCAGTTTGTTTCTTCTTCTTCTCCCTCTCCCCATGTCTTTCCCTATATTTGGCACTCTACCTCCTCTCTATAATTTGGGGAGCAGAGTGTGCTCCAAAGGTTGCAGATTGCAAGTTACTTTTGTCAATGCTCCCATATTTTGGTTGTCTGCAGGCACTGAACTTGGAAACTGTTCTTCCCTGTGATTCATAGAGTCATAGATTCTAGGACTGGAAGGGACCTTGAGAGGTCATCGAGTCCAGTCCCCTGCCCTCATGGCAGGACCAAATACTGTCTAGACCATCCCTGATAGACATTTATCTAACCTACTCTTAAATATCTCCAGAGATGGAGATTCCACAACCTCCCTAGGCAATTTGTTCCAGTGTTTAACCACCCTGACAGTTAGGAACTTTTTCCTAATGTCCAACCTAAACCTCCCTTGCTGCAGTTTAAGCCCATTGCTTCTTGTTCTATCCTTAGAGGCTAAGGTGAACAAGTTTTCTCCCTCCTCCTTATGACACCCTTTTAGATACCTGAAAACTGCTATCATGTCCCCTCTCAGTCTTCTCTTTTCCAAACTAAACAAACCCAATTCTTTCAGCCTTCCTTCATAGGTCATGTTCTCAGGACCTTTATCATTCTTGTTGCTCTTCTCTGGACCCTCTCCAATTTCTCCACATCTTTCTTGAAATGCGGTGCCCAGAACTGGACACAATACTCCAGCTGAGGCCTAACCAGACCAGAGTAGAACAGAAGAATGAGTTCTCGTGTCTTGCTCATAACACACCTGTTAATACAAACATGATTCTGGGATTTTTTTTTGCAACAGCATCACACTGTTGACTCATATTTAGCTTGTGGTCCACTATAACCCCTAGATCCCTTTCTGCCGTACTCCTTCCTAGACAGTCTCTTCCCATTCTGTATGTGTGAAACTGATTTTTCCTTCCTAAGTGGAGCACTTTGCATTTGTCTTTGTTAAACTTCATCCTGTTTACCTCAGCCCATTTCTCCAAATTTGTCCAGATCATTTTGAATTATGACGCTGTCCTCCAAAGCAGTTGCAATCCCTCCCAGTTTGGAATCATCCGCAAACTTAATAAGCGTACTTTCTATACCAATATCTAAGTCCTTAATGAAGATATTGAACAGAGCCGGTCCTAAAACAGACCCCTGCGGAACCCCACTTGTTATGCCTTTCCAGCAGGATTGGGAACCATTAATAACAACTCTCTGAGTAAGGTTATCCAGCCAGTTATGCACCTACCTTATAGTAGCCCCATCTAAATTATATTTGCCTAGTTTATTGATAAGAATATCATGCGAGACCGTATCAAATGCCTTACTAAAGTCTAGGTATACCACATCCACAGCTTCTCCCTTATCCACAAGACTTGTTATCCTATCAAAGAAAGCTATCAGATTGGTTTGACACGATTTGTTCTTTACAAATCCATGCTGGCTATTCCCTATCACCTTACCACCTTCCAAGTGTTTGCAGATGATTTCCTTAATTACTTGCTCCATTATCTTCCCTGGCACAGAAGTTAACTAACTGGTCTGTAGTTTCCTGGGTTGTTTTCATTTCCCTTTTTATAGATGGGCACTATATTTGCCCTTTTCCAGTCTTCTGGAATCTCTCCAGTCTCCCATGATTTTCCAAAGATAATAGCTAGAGGCTCAGATACCTCCTCTATTAGCTCCTTGAGTATTCTAGGATGCATTTCATCAGGCCCTGGTGACTTGCAGGCATCTAACTTTTCTAAGTGATTTTTAACTTGTTCTTTTTTTTTATTTTATCTGCTAAACCTACCCCCTTCCCATTAGCATTCACTAGGTTAGGCATTCCTTCAGACTTCTCGGTGAAGACGAAGATAGGAGTGAATGATAGTTATTGCCAAAAGTTTCAGTCTGAGACCTTAGTTTACAATAGGATTTGTGAAGGGCACTAAATATTAATAGCCCAGTCAGCTGAAGAATTGGAACACAAGTCTTCTGGCGTTCAGCTCAGTGCACCTTCTTCGAGCTTATAGGGAGAGCATTGTGAAAGGGAGGATTTCTTTATATCCCTCTTTCCCATTGTCTGAAGTCAGGAAATTATTGCATGAGTCCCTGCTGCTGGAGAAAAACTTGGGTTATTTTAAATTCATGAGAGTTAACAGTGAGAAGGAGGTTCCCCCGTTTCACTCCAGAGCTTCCTGCCTCCCAGAAGTCGGAGCATATGCGTTCTCTCTGCCCTCCTTAGTCTTCCCCAGCCTCCATGGTTGATTCCTTCCTCCCAATTAACAGTCCCAGTGCTTGCCTCTGTTACTGCTGCTCAGAGCTTTCCCAAGAATCAGGTCAATCTCATTCTGCTTTATGTGAGTTTCACTGCTCCCTATAGGATTCCCAATAGCAGCAATGAGAACTGATAAGACAGTATTCTGTAAACATCCACAAAGCCACCTCATTATTGTCCTTCAAACCCCTCCTTTGCCACGATGCCTATAATAAACTCAATCATTAGGCATCCAACTGACCAATATTGTCCCACGATTTCATTCTATAGGGCAATAGAATCATAGGACTGGAGGGGACCTCAAGAGGTCATCTAGTCCAGTCTTCTGCACTGATGGCAGAACTAAGTATTATCTAGACCACCCCTGACAGGTGTTTGTCTAACTTGCTCTTAAACATCTCCAATGATGGAGATTCCACCACCGCCCTGGGCAATTTATTCCAGTGCTTAACCACCCTGACAGTTAGGAAGTTTTCCTAATGTCCAACCTAAACCGCCCTTGCTGCAATTTAAGCCCATTGCTTCTTGTCCTATCCTCTGTGCTTAAGGAAAACAATTTTTCCTCCCTCCTCCTTGTAACCTTTTATGTACTTGAAAACTGTTATGTTCCCTCTCAGTCTTCTTCTCCAGACTAAACAAACCCAATTTTTTTCCAATCGTCCCTCATAGGTCATGTTTTCCAGACCTTTAAGCATTTTTGTTGCTCTTCTCTGGAATCTCTCCAGTTTGTCCACATCTTTCCTGAAATGTGGCACCCAGAACTGGACACAATACTCCAATTGAGGCCTAATCAGCATGGAGTAGAGTGGAAGAATTAGTTCTTGTGTCTTGCGTACAATGCTCCCTCGGCCCGCGCCGCTTCCTGCAGCCCCCATTGGCCTGAAACGGTGAACCGCGGCCAGTGGAAGCTGCGATCGGCCAAACCTGTGGATGCTGCAGGTAAACAAACCGTCCTGGCCCGTCAGTGGATGTCCCTGACGGGCCGCATGCCAAAGGTTGCCGATCCCTGCTCTATGCCATTAACTAAATCATTGATGAAGACTTTGAACAGAACTGGATCCAGAACTGATCCCTGTGGGACCCCACTCGATATACCCTTCCAATTTGACTGTGAACCACTGATAACTTACTCTCTGGGAATGGTTTTCCAACCAGTTATGCACCCACATTATAGTAGCTCCATCTAGGTTGGATTTCCCTAGTTTGTTTATGACAAGGTCATGCGAGACAGTACCAAAAGCCTTACTAAAGTCAAGAAATATCACATCTACTGCTTCCCCCCCTAGCCACAAGGCTTGTTACCCTGTCAAAGAAAGCTATTAGGTTGTTCTTGACAAATCCATGGTGATTGTTACTTATCACCTTATCTTCTAGGTGTTTGCAAACTGATTGCTTAATTATTTGCTCCATTGTGTTTCTGGGTATTGAAGTTGAGCTCACTGGTCTGTAGTTCCTCAGGTTGTCCTTATTTCCCTTTGTTCATAGATGGGCACTATATTTGCCCTCTTCCAGTCCTTTGGAATCTCTCCCATCTTCCATGACTTTTTGAAGATAATCACTAACGGCTCATATCTCCTCAGTCAGCTCGTTGAGTATTCTAGGATGCATTTCATCAGGCCCTAGTGACTTGAAGACATCTAGCTTTCTTTCCCTATTTTAGCCTCTGATCCTACCTCATTTTCACTGGCATTCACTTTGTTAGATGTCCAATAGCTATTAACCTTTTTGGTGAAAACTGAAACTACTCCCCATTTATCTGTATCCACCTGTTGTCTCTCTTCTTATACTTACATTGTAAGGTCCTTGGGACAAGGAACATCGTTTTCGTATGTGTTTGTACAGTGCTAGCACAATGGGATCCCGGCTAATGTTCTTAAGTGATATAGTCATATAACCACCTACCCACCCACCCTGGTATACTGTTTACACGTGGAAGATTTTCTCTACAACCATAAGAACTAGAAGGGGGTAAAAGCATTCTCCCCCACCCCTTGGCATGCAAGTGAGTGAATGGATTTTTCAAAATCTAGTGTCTAGATCAAGACTATGACAAAGGCCTAGTCTAGACTAGAAAAGGCTTGCTGGTATACCTACAATCAGCAAAAACATTCCTGATGTAGATGCAGCTTATAGTGACAAAAAGAATGTTTTTTTCTATTACAGCTTATAGCTAATTTTGTTTGGGGAATGGTATATGGACAACACACTTAACTGCATCTACACTAAAGCTTTCGGTAGTATAGAAGGGATTAGAAAAAAGTCATACCTCTTCCCAACATTACTATACTGACAAGTATTTCTACTGTAGACCTGGCTTAAGGGAATGGAGGAATGGGGAGGAGTTGTTTTAGGGTGATCTGAATAGGTGTGAGATGAAACTGAACAAAGGAAAAACTAGACTAAACAACAAGAAGAAATTTTTAACAGTGGTGTTTAGGAAGCTAAGGCTAGAATTTAAGTCTTAGTTGCTAAACAGTTAAGGTCCTAAATCTAGGCTTTGCTCACCTAAATAGGGAGTGGCCCAACCAACCGTAGCACCCATTGACTTCAATGGAATTTAAGGGTGTTTTACAACTTCTGAAAGTACAGCCACTTATTTAGGTTCCCTTAATATGAAGTTAGTGTGCCTAAAGTTAGGCTTCCAATTTAAGAACTCAAACCAAGAAAGATATCCCTTTATATAATTTCTAAACCAACCTAAAGAAAGCAGGAAACAAAGTGAGAAGAGAGTTTATTAGCTTTCATTGTCAGTAGAAATTGCTATCCTCTCTTCTTAACTTTACTGGAAGCTTCCAAAAAGTAGAATAGGCTTCCGAGAGAACTAAGTGGTAGGAACCCAACTATGAATTATTTAAAACTGAACAGGGGACAGCATTTCAGAATGAAACAAAAACTGGGGGAGTGGAGTCACTGACACAGAGATCTGGATCATTTGCTAAACTTAAAAGCACACCATATACATTTGTAAGTGGCTATAAGTAAATGTATACATCTAGGAACAAAGTATGTAGGCCATACTTGCACAACAGAGGACAATCCTGGGAAGCAGCAACTTTGAAAAAGATTTGGGGGTCATGGTGGATAATCAGATAAACAAAGTTCCCATTTGACATTGTGGTCAAAAAGGGATAATTGGATGCATAAGCGGGGAAATCTTGAGCAGGAGTAGAGAGGTTATTTTATCTCTGTTTGGCCCCAGTTCATCGGCTCCTGGAATAATGTGTCCAGGTCTGGTGTCCACCATTCAAGATGGATGTTTATAAATTGGAGACTATTCAGAGAAGGACCCAGAAGAATGATTAAAGGATTAGAAGGCATGCCTTCACTATAGTAGCATTAGACTGAAGGAGCTCATTCTGTTTAGCTTAACAAAAAGGAGGTTAAGTGACTTGATTAATTTAAGTACCTACGTGGGGAAAAAATATTTTATAATGAACTCTTCAATGTAGCAGAAAAAGGTATAGCATGATCCAGTGGCTAGAAGTTGAAGCTAGACAAATTGAGACTGGAAATAACAGAATAGTTAGCCATTGGAACAATTTACCAAGGATCGTAGTGGATTCTCCATCAGTGGTAATTTTCAAAATTAAGATTGGACGTTTTTCTAAAAGACACACTAGGAATTATTTTGGGGAAGTTCTATGGGTTGTGCTATACAAGAGTTCAGACTAAAAGGTCACAATGGTGCCTTCTGGCCTTGGAATCTATGAATCTAGAATGCACTGCATTTATCTTGAATCTATAATCTTATGAATATAGAACCTTGGATATTTTGTCACGGTTAAAAGAAAACTTTTGAGTCCCTTAGGTGAAAAAAAAAAAGGGGGAAGGGGGAGTTTCCTTAGACACAAAATACATTACAACTTAGTCTGTGTGGGAAGTTCTAAGTCAATTTATCCAGTGATGATTAATTAAAACCTGAAGCATTACTTAAGGTTTATGTAGAAATAAAGTCACGCACTCCTAGCCAAGGTGCATTACTTAGATCATATATAGGACAAAGCATAAAAGTGCCTTTTCCCCTCAACTTAGACAACAGAATAACTGCTTTTATTTTAATCACAGAGTGGAAATAAAGAGCATATTGAGCATCAAAAGGTATGCTAATTTTGTGGCCTGAAGGATTCAACAGTACTTTAATGTCTCAAATTAATAACTAACTTTATGCACAGATTTCAGTAAAGTTAAGTGCAATCAGTACCCATTTGTGATGTGAATATTATAAATCTTAGCAAGCACACAAGTCACATCCAACACAAAAGTATTTATTTTTATTGGTCCAAAATGGCCACAGAGAAAAACCCTCTGCCACATCAACTCAGATACTAAAGTGATGGGTGCAACATATAAATTCAAATATTCTAGACTGGACAGCTGTCTATCCTCCACTATTTAATTTGTTGTATAAAATTCCCCATGATGTGTCCTAGTTTTATATATTAAGTATAGAACAAGAAAAAAAAAAAGGGAGGCTATAGATATAGATAAAATATGGCCTTAACTAATGAAACATTAAAAGCACCACACTCCTTTACTGCACAAAAAAGCATAACATTTAATAGTAGCTTCATTGAAATGAGTGCTGCATTAGAAAGGTATCATTTCTCATGATCATGGTTGCCATGGGAAATATTCTAGTATGTTGTTTGAAAGAGTAATTCTATTAGTAGCTGGGAATCTCCTATAAATTGTGTGCCAACCGTTATAAAGAGCCTTGGGCTATCCACAGGGAAGTGCACATTTCTGATAAGATTAAAGAAAGTTCACAGAATTCACAATTCACATTATTTGTGCTTCTCAAGTGATGAAGGTTTCCATGTACAACACACAAAGCAAAGAGGATAACTGAAGTGTCATAAGCAAAGTTTACAATCTGGGACTGAATGAAGCAAATATTATATGCAATAGTTTTACAGGGGCAGCATGTTTAGGGAAGGAGGAGGATCCGGGGAACTACAGGCCAGTCAGCCTCACCTCAGTCCCTGGAAAAATCATGGAGCAGGTCCTCAAGGAATCAATTATGAAACACTTAGGAGAGGAAAGAGATCAGGAACAGTCAGCATGGATTCACCATGGGGAAGTCATGCCTGACTAACCTAACTGCCTTCTATGAGGAGATAACTGGGTCTGTGGATGAGGGGAAAGCAGTGGATGTGTTATTCCTTGACTTTAGCAAAGCTTTTGATACAGTCTCCCACAGTATTCTTGCCACCAAGTTAAAGAAGTATGGGCTGGATGAATGGACTGTAAGGTGGATAGAAAGCTGGCTAGATCGTCAGGCTCAATGGGTAGTGATCAATGGCTCCATGTCTAGTTGGTAGCTGGTTTCAAGCAGAGTGCCCCAAAGGTCGGTCCTGGGGCCAGTTTTGTTTAATATCTTTATTAATGATCTGGAGGATGGTGTGGACTGCACTCTCAGCAAGTTTGCAGATGACACTAAACTGGGAGGCATGGTAGATACGCTGGAAGGTAGGGATCAGGACAGAGGGACCTAGAAAAATTAGAGGATTGGGCCAAAAGAAACCTGATGAGGTTCAACAAGGACAAGTGCAGAGTCCTGTACTTAGGATGGAAGAATCCTATGCACTGCTACAGACTAGGAATGCGTTACCTGGGGAGGTGGTGGAATCTCCTTCCGTGGAGGATTTTAAGGCCCGGCTTGACAAAGCCCTGGCTGGGATGATTTAGTTGAGAATTGGTCCTGCTTTGAGCAGGGGGCTGGACTAGATGACCTTCTGAGGTCCCTTCCAACCCTGATATTCTATGATAGAAGAGATACACAAGTATTCTATAAGCAACAACATACTCCAGGGGAAGATTATTTTGAGAAAGCAGAAACTAACCAACCTTAAACAGGAAATGGAATGAGTAAACTTGTACTTTCAGAGCTGAAAAATTTAAACTAGTCATCCTAACTGTCAAGCACTATCCTGATTTTCTGACGTCAAAATAAAATAAATAAATAATAAAAACAGCCCCATCAATTTTAAAGTCAGGATTTTGTGCTGGGATGTAATAAGGACACTTATTTCAGACCAGTTAAGGGAGATAATTTTTAGCAGCAGCATTCTGGATGGATGGTGAGAAGAGATGGAAGGAAGAGAGGAGGATTGTGAATTAAGACTTCTGAGTTCTAGTCCCAGCTCTTCAACTATTTCATGATGATGATTTTGGACAAAAAAAATTTCAAAGTTTTTCCATTAAAAAAGTTTTACGTGCCTCCATTTTTGGGTTCCTCATCTTAGTCACCTTGGGCCTCATTGTCAAAGGAGCCAAGCACCTACACCTTCCATTACAATCAGATACTAATGCTCAGCACCTGCTGAAATCATGATCTACAAATCCTAGATGTCAACTTGGACACCAAAAATGGAGGCAAAGCACCCTGCCCTTTACTTTCCCCATCCAGGGTTAATTTCACACCAAAAAAGCGAAACATTTTGAGTCTATTGCAAACAAGAAGAGCAAAGCTGGAAGTTAAAGGTTGTCAGACATTGTAGGCCTGAGCACAGACTTGTGTCTAAGTATAAACAACATGAAAAAAAAAAAAAATGATGCTCAGTGGCCCTTAGAGGTCCAGCAGACAGCAAGCATCTTCACCATCCGTCATACTTAAAATAGTGCAAAGTATTAATATCGCCTTTCATCCAAGGTCATAAATCAGGGCCGCCCAGAGGATTCAGGGGGCCTGGGGTCTTCGGTGGCAGGGGGCCCCCGCCTCCGAATTGCCACCGAAGACCCGGCACTTCGGCGGCGGGTCCTGGGGCAGAAGGACCCCCTGCCACCGAATTGCTGCCAAAGACCCGAAGCGGAAGAAGCTCCGGGGGCCCGGGACCCGTGACAGTTTTCCAGGGCCCCCGGAGCGAGTGAAGGGCCCTGCTCCGGGGGCCCTGAAAAACTCTCGTGGGGGCCCCTGCGTGGCCTGGGGCAAATTACCCCACTTCCCTCCCCACTCTGGGCGGCCCTGTCATAAATATAAAATACAAGTCTTAAACCCACTGAGACAGACCAGTGATATACAATACAGGGACTACTCCACCCGCACTGAAACGCAATTTTACTTTTTATCCAGCAACAAAGCTTCAACACCACACTGGGGCATTGGTGGTTCAATCCCAATTTGGTGACACCTACTGAACAATCACTAGTTTCTGCAGCAGTTCGGTATTTCCTTGGTTGTCTCCCAGCCAACAGCTGATCATGGTAGCTTTAGGCAACCAGAATTCACAAACTCAGGCACTTGCAGGCAAACAGATCAAGTACAACATTAAAGGTCATGTCTTCAACAATTCCTATTGTGTTAATCCAGCCTAGCAACCAGTCAGTGTTTTTCATTACAATTTTTTTTTAAGATATGCTAAAAACCTAACAGCATCTAGCACTGGAAAAAAAAAAAAAAAAAGCAAACCTCTTTAAGGATGTCAGGATTATTAAACCTGATTCAGTAATTAACCAACCTTAAATCAGGTTGGTTTCTTCCTTCTCAAAAGGTCTGCTGATCTGGAATTGAACAAACTGAAAAGCTGTGCCTAGAAACCAAACCATTGTGTCAGGAGAGGCAACAGGCAATTCCCAGAATTAAAAAAAAAAAATCTTTGGATTATTTAGCTGGTTTGTAACCCAGATCTTACATGGGGGAGGAATACAATTGCTTTGTTAAAATATGTGAAGAAAAATGCTTAAGAAAAAAAGATGAACCACTTATTAACAGTTCGGCTTTCAACACAAAAGGAAACATCTGGCAACTGCTTAGGAGAAGCTGCCTCTATTAGCAAGGTTTAAAGCAGGGGTCGGCAACCTTTCAGAAGTGGTGTGCCGAGTCTTCATTTATTCACTCTGATTTAAGGTTTCGCGTGCCAGTAATACATTTTAACGCTTTTAGAAGGTCTCTTTCTATAAGTCTATAATCTATAACTAAACTATTGTTGTATGTAAAGTTAATAAGGTTTTTAAAATGTTTAAGAAGCTTCATTTAAAATTAAAATGCAGAGCCCCCCAGACCGGTGGCCAGGACCCGGGCAGCGTGAGTGCCACTGAAAATCAGCTTATGTGCCGCTTTCGGCCCGCGTGCCATAGGTTGCCTACCCCTGGTTTAAAGGTTGGAGGTCTCAGACTGATCCTTGAAGCCAACAGTGTAAGGAATGTCTGCTTGTTTTGCAGGCTTCCCAAATGTACAAGCTAATTGACATAGCAAAGATGGAAGAGGTAAACTGTCTATTAACAGACTCGTTAACCTAATAAAAGGGAATGCTCTAATGCAAATCTCTACTACTGAATGCACTATGTTCAACACAATTTAGGATCCAGGGATTCTTCATATTCTCCTTGAGCCAAATTCTATTCTCATTTACACTTGCACCAAACCAGAGTTACTTCTGTAGCTCTGGCTTGACATCTGTATATCCAAGCAAGATTTGGCCCTTTGTCGAAGGAGGAAAAGTAATTGTTAGATAAATTTCTTGGCTTCTATGAAGGATAAATTCCATTTTCCCCCTGGATAAACAAATGTGTGTAGGAAAAAAAAAATCACAGCAGAGACGAAGTGGAACCAGATAAAGCTGCATTGCCAAGAGCTAAATGTCTGAAGTCAAAATACTCGCTCCCACTCCCACAAAAAATAAAAGTACAGCCATTTCTATAGACAGATTAAGAGACTGACGTCATCTTCATTCTAGAAAATTAAGTTGCATTCAGCTACTAGTCTTAACAGCAGTTTTCAGTATAATGCTATGTAAAATAACTGAACTAAAAAAAGTCCTAAATTTAAGTTTCTGTAATGGAAAATGACAACTGACCCAATACTAGCAAGCACAATTATAATTAACAGGAAACTTTTCTGACAAATGTCTGTGGAGCTTTCAGGGTGGGAGATGAATAGGTCACAGCAACAATTAAAATCAGAGCAACCTCTTTCATTTCCATTCAGTGTTTATGTACAGCAATACAATGATTTGGGGTTAGAGCACACAACCCAAACTGCATTATGGTCACAGGTACAGAGTTCAAGAAATAAAATTTAAAATCTCACCTGCAGCTCAAGTGCTCACTTTACCCCAACTAGAAAGGGACAGACTCATGAATAATGATGTCGCCACTGACTTTCTGGGTTTCCTTGGGCATGTCTCAATCTTTCTGCCTCACTCTTCTCATCTATTAAATATGGTGGTTGTTGGCTGCGTGTGTTCTCTCTGGCTCTGGCCAAGTACCCAGTACAGCAGACTTTGATCGAACTGCCCAAGAAGACCACAGACTCGGTCCAATGGCAAAGGCACTTGGCCAAGTTTCTTGTTAACGAAGCACAGTCCTAGTGCCCTATATGTGCTACAGATACACTAACATATGTATGGTCATTACAATGGACCAGCTCAGTGAGCAGTGGGAATTTCTGAAACCCCCCAGCGAGGCTGGACAAAAATACCCCTTTGTGACTCCTCTTTTATACACCGATACAAACAAGTTATGTATTACTGTACCCCTCTGAGGTGGTTTGTTACCACCCTATACCTTGTACCTGTTGCTTTAATCAAAACATTTCCATCCATTATCCTCTCATCCTAACCTTATTTTTGGGAGGGGTCAGCGTGTTATTGAACTATCTTTGGGGAATGAGTTTATACCATAACATTGTATTAGGGTGTTCTGATACTATCCTTCTGCAATGTATTCATATGAATACTTAGTGCCCAGTACTTCTTAGGATTGTTTGTGTTTTTGCAATGCCAGGCCTGTTTTTGCCAAGTTCAAAGACCGGACAGTGAACCTGCAAGCAGGCATCTGCTTTGTAAAAGGGCTGACTTTTGCTCATAGCCTGACTCAACTCTTGCTGACTTTGCTTTTTATCAGCAGGGCCTGACTTTAGTTCAAGCCCCATGTTTCAGACTCTCTCTCTTTCTACTGCAGTAGTAGACTGCACATGGGAAAATTGAGGATTAGTTGAAGATTAAAAACCACTATGCTAAGTATTATACATGTTAACTTTGCTTCCAACAGTACTGTACTAGAGACCACCTTTCTTGTTGGGTTACTTATGGCTTGTGACTATGTAGCTTTCGGGCTTGTGACATATCACGACATGGACTCCAGTAAGAGGCAAAACAACAGAAGTGCATCAAGGGCAGTTGTCCGCTTCTGGAGTCAGCGGGATATAGGGAAGTCAACTGCCACAGTCCCACAGACCATAAACAGGTCCCAGGTAGAACACATACCCCCGTAAACACAATACTGCAGACAGAGAAAGAAGCACAGTCCCACACCAGGCCTATCTTTCCTCAACGCACGTCTACACCTAAAATACTATATCGGCACAGCTGTGCCACTGCAGTGCTTAAATGAAGACATTCCTATGCCAACAAGAGAACTTCTCCCATCGGCGTAGTTAGTCAACCTCCCCAAGAGGCGGTAGCTATGTTGACGGGAGAAGCTCCTGTTGACATAGTGCTGTCTACCTAGGGAGTTAGGTTGGTATAACTGATTTTTCTACATCCCTGAGCGACGGAGTTCTACCAATATAAGTCTATAGTGTAGACCTGGCCTCAGGGAGGCTCTGGCTGGATCCTGGCCCCAGTCAGCCCTTCCTTTTTAACAAAATGTGCACGTCTGAACTTTTTAAATTGTATTGTTTTTTTAATTAATCCTACAAAGGTATAGGCAATACCATGGTAAGTATCTATTACTTGTGAATAGCAGTTGCAAGGATTTTAATAGAGGCTACCGTAGACTTTAGAGAAACATTCAAGATTACATTCAAAATAACGTTAAACAAACCCACCACCAAACTAATATCTATTTCTACATCAGTATCTTTAGGTCCCTTGTGAAACACATCAAGTTGTCAGTAGCACTTGGGTCAGGAGGTAGGTTCATCCAGTCTCAAGCTACCCTTTACTTGCTGCATATCCTTGTAAAGGTTTGTACATCTAGAACTAGCAGGCAAAATCCTGGCCTCGTTAAAGTCAATGGGAGTTTTGCAGCTGATTTTCAATGAGACCAGGATTTCATCCAGCATATACAGCTGTGGGTTCAGCTGCACAACCGTTAACAAACCAGGGGCAATCTCAGCAATATCTCCCAGACACCACTAGGGGACAAACCTCCCCCCCCAGAAAAACACAACCCCACACCACAACAGTACAGGACAACAGTTTAGCAACACAGGCAGTGATAATTCTGTAAGGTATGATAGAGAGTGAACAATAGGCTCTCTTTATCCATCCTGATGAACTGGAGAAAGAATAAATAGATCTGTTAAAGTGTAATGCATCAAAAAAAAAGAACCATGTACAAATGGGAATAGAAATAATGGATTTTCTTTTTCCCTATTTACAGCTATCAAAAGGTTAAACGGTCCATAAAATGTTGCAACACTGAATGCTTTCTCATGTGTCAAGCTAATAAATATTTAAAATTACTCTCTGGATTGGTCAACCCACTAATCATGGCTTTTATAACAAACACCAGAGCTGTTTTACACATGGGTATTTTCCGGATTCTCAATAAATTTGAATCTTCGCCTCCTCACTCCATGTAAATAGTTCTATTATATTTTAAATTAGGATTCCATTCTGAAAAGCAACTCGGTAAAATGATATTGTGGCATTTCACGTATGTTTGTTCTATCAATGAGTTCCTCTATCACCTGTACTTGATCCTTTTGTTTATAAACTACAAAAAAAACAAAAAACAAAAAATCCACAGCAGCTGTGTTCTTTACTGTTCACTAGTGTTTGTCTTTGTTTTGTTTCAAAATGTTTTGAAGTTTCCATTTCTCGGATTTTGAAATGGAGCCATATTTTTTAAACCAAAACAGACATTTTTAATTGAAAACTTGATTTTTGATACAACCATTATCGACACTTGTGTAAATCCAAAAAGGTCACAAGTTTAACAATTTTTAAGGTAGTTTTTTGCTTTTGAAACAAGCATTTCTATTACTTCCAAATTAGACCCTCTTACACTTGTGCAATACATTCACCCCAGCGGTTTTGCAAGTATGTAAGCAACTGTTAAATTAGCTTATAGGCAATTCTGTTGATGATACATAAGGGCTAGAATGCAGCTCAATCTCCTCAGGGCTAATGGGTAAAAACCATGATAAATTATGTTAGTAAACAGTGGTGACAGATATTTATAGCAACGGGATCTGTCGATTTAGAAGGTGCCATTTATATGTAGTCAATTTTTAAGGCTAGAATTGCACTTAAGTTCTCTGGTGGAGATTTCAAAGGATGGTTAAAGAAGGTAGGTACCCAACTACTATTGACTTTCAGTCTAAAATCCCAGACATTTTGAAGAATCTTTATTTCGGCATTGCATAGAAGAATAGAACCAAATCTAAAAAAGTTACTTTTGTATAGATGTGGGTGCCATGGTGTTACAGCCCCTACCTCTCAGGAGCGCCCCTTCTGGTTGGGTGTGGCTGCGGTCTTTAACTAGTTCGGCCCTGAGGTCAGGCCGTACCCCCAGGGCTTCCTTCCTGGAGGCAATGGTTTTGCCCTCTTGGTCTACTCTGGCCCCAGCTCTCCAGCTGGGCCACTTAAGTAGTTCAGTTCCTCTTCTGGAGGTGTATCGCTGTCCAGGTGTAGGCCAGTTCCCCAGTGGCCTATGGGGGGACCTGGGCCCACCCACTATTGTGGGTCCCAGCCCAGGGACCCTAAGAATAGCAGTCATGTGCCACCATGTCCCTTCACCTAAACTTTCAATTCCCTGGGCCACTTCCATGCAGCCCCACCCTTACTTCAGGGCTTTTTATGTTCAGTCCCAGCAGCCAACCAGGAGCTCTCTCTCACTTGCCCAGTCCCTGCCATCACTGAGCTGTCCATGATACTGCTGTTCCCTATGGCCAGCTAGGACCACCACCTGCACTCCACTGGCTCCAGCAAGGAACTGACTCTCTCTGGCAATGCAGCTTCTTTTATATGGCCCTCCTGGGCCCTGATGAGCAGCAGAGGAGTTCTCCAAGCAGCCACTTTCATGGGATGGATGTGGAAGGTCACTGAGGCCTCCAGGAGGGGGGCTCAGGGCCTAGTCCACCCCACCCCAGGGCCATAAATAATTATATTATTTAACAAGTGGATGTTGAAGGATAACAACACTGGCCTATCAGAGGTGGGAGCAGAACTCCAAGATAATAGATAGGGAGGGGATAGGTCATGAAGGGCCTTGAAAGTGAAGATACGATAGAGAAGGGGGAGCCAGTGGAGGGGACACAGATGGGGTGACATGGTTAACGTAAATTAAGCCTTCTGAATGGGGTTGATCATTGACAATATGTCACACTGTGCTCAGCATCTGATGTGGGCTGCTACCAATAGCACTCTGAGTAGAGAGATCACAATTAGAAGTCTAAATGTTCTCCCATCCAACGCTCTGGGTGCCTGCATAATAGTCAAGCAATAACGGAGACTAATGTTCAACAAATCAAAACCCACCCAGAGCCATCAGGTCACTCCATATGTAATAAAATAAAATAAATAAATAAAAACAAATTAAAAAAACCACACACGAGCACTTATGTAGTGCTTTTCATGATCTCAAGGTGCTTTACAAAAGGAAGAAAGCATCATTATCCATATTTTATAGATGGAGAAACTGAGGCATAACAAAGTGAAGTGACTTACCCATGGTGACCCAGCAGGCCTCCTCCCTGGGAGCACTCTACCTTTAGCCTCCTCATAGTTAAAGGAGGGGACAATTAATCTGAAGGGTTCAAGCTACCTCTAATGGTGGGGGTATCATACAGAGAAACAGCATCTCTCTGACATAACCAAGACAAAATCCCTTTGAGGACTTCCTAGGTTAAGACCAACATTTTCTAATTGCACTCAGAAATGAACTGGTGTCACATAATCCCTGTGAGAAATATCCATTAATAAGTGGACCACAACATTCACTACTCACTGACATCTGCAAGTGGTCGCACAAAATATAGTGCCATATAGAACACATTGTAGAATCCAATTTTAGATCGCAGAGTGTATATCACCATCTGAAAAGCAAGTTGGCAGAATTTCTGGATGAGTACAGCACAAGTGATGAAAGGAGTCTTGGTCACGCTTCATCTACCTGGATTAAACACAAGGTATTACTCCCTCTTTTGAGAGAGTATACCTACAACTCCACCATTTCATTCAGCTTGGTGGGAATAAGGTGCTGCTGAGGTGCTTCAGTCATGGAGGAGTTGAGTCTCACTCAGTTCGCCATCATCCAAACCCTAATCCCAGCACAACACAGATTAACCCAATCAAGTGATCCCACAGGATAAGATGGAAGAGAGGAAAAAGGGAGTGTTGTCGACATATTGGAGACATTGGGGCTCAGTGCCACACACGCATGTTCTGGAGAAGTGACTCCCTGCTACCTTGTGTCATCCAACAAACAATGCTAGTGATTTGTGTTCATCTTCACCTGAAAAATGGCTGAGAATGGATTAGCAGTGATTGGCTAATTTTATTTTTCAAATTTGATGGTATGACAAGTATTAGGTTATGTGCACGTAAAACAGAAACAAAGAGGTGTGATAACATATCAGAGAGGAAAATGGTTTTCACCAGAGAAGAGAAATATTTCATAAATATTCATAAATATTTCAGCTTTTCTGGAAAGCTGCTTAAGCAGACGTTTTACAGAGAAAGTAATTTATTCAAGGGTTTCTTGACCACAAAAATTTGCCATACAATCCCTCCCTTGGTACAACATTAAGCTGCTGAATCTGCGCTTTCATTTACAAAAACATTGCATGTTCGTGGTTGTGAAGATGGAAACCACAAAACATAAGCTGATTCATGCTGTCTACAGACTCAGGCAAACAGCACTACAACAATAACTCAGAGGTGTTAAGTGCCCTATTCATCTCAATGTCTGTATAAGCTCTGAAATACAAGGATGACAAGTTAAATCAACACAGCTAACTGGATCACTATTGATCTCTGTAACAAACATCCATCTAATATGATTATCCAGCAATCTCAAACAGCCTCCTTATGTACCAAAAATACCAACTACTCACCTAGCAAGACCTCTGGCTCGCCCCCTTTTCCCCCCCTCAACAACTTTCAGAATGTAGCTAAACATTATCAACACAAACATCTACATTGAAAACTCAAGTGTGGATGCATTAAAAATTAACTTTAATATATGAACAATACGAAATCAGAGGCTATTGTAGTGATTGTATCATTCATTCAGTCCACTTTTAAATTTTTTAAAATTGTAAATTAAAAGAGGTAAAAATAAATGTGGAGAAACTTTTGTTCGAAATCTTCCCCCCCCCCCCTCAAATATTTCCCCCCAAATTAATTTCAACAACATTTTCATTGGGAAGGTTTCTCAAGTCGAGGCTGGCAGCTCTTTCAGAGATAGAAAGATGTGGAAACAAAAAGCAAAATGTTAAAACAAACGTTTTGAGAAAGAGAATTGTTGTTTTCCAGCCAGCCCTACTATTTTAGTTAATATGAAGCAGAATTCCTAGTGTGGTGTAGAATCTAGTTTCCAGTTATATTGCCATTCGTGCATCTTTGTATCTATAGTCCTCTTCACTAACATGGGTGATTTAATGGAGCTATGGAAAGTTTTGGGGGAAGGGAGAAAGGCAGCACCATGAAGAGGCTGTTTAGCTGATGGGTTGCTGCTTCATTTCCGCACCTATTTGTTGGTGTTTGGTGGTGCCGCTTTCACATGTGCTCCAAACCTTTCCACTGGAGGGAAAGGATTCAGCATAGTCTACCGTGTCAAACATATCTATTGTTATCCCATAATTTTGAGAGGATGGCAGCCAGACTTCTGCATGGAATTTTCTCTATCCTTTAACTTTTCCAGGAGTATATACATAACTTCCACCATGGCTCTGGTCCAGACCTTGTTTCTTAGTTTACATGTTGTATTTGGTTGTGTGGTCCTGTGACATTTCTCACATTTTGTTACTACCCTGGGAATTCATTGGGGCACACTGTCTTTAAATTATATTGATATACATTAAGACGCCCAGAGGCTTTCCAACATGAGTGCCCATAAAGTAAATATAAATGATATTATACAATATTCAAAGTATATTAGTATATTGATTCTAAATAATATCTTTTTTCTTTAGGGAAAAAAAAATCAAGCAAAATGGATTACAAAAATCAATATCAGACTAAAAGATTTGCCAATTCCAATAACAAATTAATAAATCAAGCTACAAAGAAGCAGTAAAAAAAAAAATTCTCCAGATAGCGTATTTCTAATTTATTTGGGGAGGGGGCAAACTATATGGTTTAACAATTTTTAAGAAGTATTCTAATTTCTCTTGCAATCTGCAAAGCGGACTGTAGAAATCGGAGACAGTTCATTTGTATTTAGTACTCATCGGCCTTTATTGTGTTGGGCTCTTTGCTAAACAGTGCAATTAAATTCAGGCTCCCGCTGGGACTGAGTCAATGTCACTGCAGCAAACTCATGAATCCTTGTCAGGCAGTGAGGTGAAAGAGCCATGCCAGAATAGGGAGCGCTATGGGAGGAGGAGGGGAAAGATGTGTGTGCAAAGAGCTTAAAATGCTACGCCTGTAGCTATGCAGTCTATAGTTTTTAGCACATACAGTGCTTTAGGTACCAAATAGGTATATCTCCAAAGAGTTGCACTGGGTGTTATCTATATATCTCCCTTTTATTTTAGTGATATGTTAACATCCCTGTGAGAGGTTTCGAAAGTATAGGAGTAATACAGTTCCTCTCTGATTTTCTACAACCATATACAACCCAAAGCAAATGGTAATGATAGCCAAGCTCTGCCAGTTACGTTACACAAAACTTGAATTCTGCATTAAGAAACTGTGTCCGGAAGCTTTAGAGGTCTTCCAGGGGTAACATGCTCAGAGGAATACAGTATGCAAACAGAACAAAAAACACAGACAGGAAGCTTGTGTCCATATATGAAATGGGTTTCCAGGAGGCGCTGTACAAAATGTATGCCGACCTAGTTCTGACCTCAGAAAAGACCAAATCTGCAGTAACACCATTGACTGCAGTGGAGTTACTCTCAATCACATCAGTGTAACTGGGAGTAGAACTCATTCCTGTGTGTACATAAATTGAAAAAACATGTAGGAGCATTAAGATAGTATGCAGGGTAGTTAAAACGAACCCAAGACTAAGAGAGAGAGCAATAAGAGATCCTTCAGAAGTAAAACTAGTTTTACTAAGGGCTGGTCTACACTGGGGGGGGGGGGGCAATCGAAGGGCTGGTCTACACTTAGTCCGGACTAAGGTACGCAAATTCAGCTACGTTAATAACGTAGCTGAATTCGAAGTACCTTACTCCGGACTTACCGCGGTCCAGACGCGGCCGGAAGTCTCCCCCCGTCGACGCCGCGTACTCCTCTCGGCGAGCTGGAGTACCGGCATCGATTGTGAGCACTTCCGGGATCGATCCCAGAACATCGATGGCGTGCCTCCGGACCAGCCGGTAAGTGAAGACTAGGCCTAAGATATGCAACTTCAGCTACGCCATTCGTTCGACTTACCTGGCCATCCTCATGGCAGCAAGTCGACCACCGCGGCTCCCCCATCGACTCCGCTTACTCCTCCTGCCGAGATGGAGTACGGGCGTCGATTCGGAGATCGATTTATCGCATCTCATCTAGACGTGATAATCAATCCCCGATAGCTCGATTACTACCCCCCGATCCGGCGGGTAGTGTAGACGTGGCCTAAATTAGTCCACTTTCCCACTACATTTTCTTGTGACTTGAGAGGAAGCATTCAATTGACATGCCAAGAAAAGCAGGTGTGTGCTGTACCTCTCCTACTTTAATTTCTTATTATATCATTAATGGGTCCAAGGAAAGACCAATAGTGAAAAACAGGAAACTTAAATTTGATTAAATTTCACAGTGAAAGTATATGTTGCATTGGTTAGTGGGGATCCTTACTTAGGACCAATGGGTTCATGCATCACAAAGGAAAAGGATAAACTGGCAGTCCTGAATAGAGGGTTTGATGTAAAAAGCACATTTGTGAGAGCACAAAACATTTAGGGACCGAGAAAGTGCTCTGTAGAGTGCTGTTTTACCTTATTATTCTACACTGAAATTATTTGCTCAAACAAAGAACAAATGGCAAGAGAGAAATAGTGATTGTTCTCAGATTTACAAATCAGATCCTATATTTTGGGTTATACTCCAAGCACAGATTTGCCTTTACAATGCGCTATGCTGCTCAAGTTAGACGTGCACAGCACTGTAATCCCTACGCTGATTATATATTACAAAAAAGTTTACAAGTGTTCTTTTGACAATGTAGATTTAGTTAAAAAGCTCAACAAGCCACTAAAACAGATTCTCCGAAGTTTTACTTTGTAATCTAAACATTTATAAAGGGACTCCAATGTTTTAAATTAATTGTATAAACACAATAATAAATCTACACAAGCTGTGCTCACTCAAATATTTCCATTGCAATGTCCGCATTTATAAACAGTTAACCCACCATTAATATTACTACTTCAGTATCTAGGAACGCTAGTCAAGTACCAAGATCCCATTGTGCTGTGTATAAACACAGAGCAAAAGGTGGTGATCCCTAGCACGGATTTCCCTGCATCCCCCAAACTCCCCCCTCCCTGCCAATGATCAAACTAGTTACATGCAATGTTGCCAATTTAGTCATTTTCCAACTAGATCTAGTTTAAAAAAAATTGTAGCTGGAAAAAAATTCCATTTAGTTGTTGAATTGAAATTGAAACATGAATACACACTTTAAAAACATAACATACACACAATAAAATACTTGTACCTGAAAAACTAATAGGTTTGAAAAAGCATGAACAAAGACTAACTTCCTCACACACGTGTGTTTGTTATGACAATGCCGGTGCATTTGTTTCAGCAGTGTTGGCCGACCTAATCATTTCAAATTATGATTTGTATGCAAAGTCTGAATGAGCTCTCTCTGACAGCTAGTGGTGAGCTGGGGTCGAAAGGCTTCAGAACCAGGCCATATTTACATGAACACATCCACTTTGCCTAGATATCCAGCAGACAGTGCAGTGTTGCCAAAGTGATCAGTTTCAGCTGGTGATGGGCAGTATTCCCTCTAATTTTTCCCCATGCATGTGCGGATTGAATTTTATGTGCACCAATATGGAGGTTATATGTGACACATCACCACCATATTGGTGCACATAACAAAATTCATGTTGTGTGGGTGGGGCTGAGGGGTTTGGGGGCTCTCCCACTCTCCCCTGCCCCCCCACGGCAAGTCCATGCTGAGGTAGAGGTACCTCTCCTTGCTGTGGCCCTGAGCCCCTGCGTGGGGTTTAATAGGCAGCTGCGCAACTTAGAGGGAACTTAGGTACACCTCTACCTCGATATAACGCTGTCCTCGGGAGCCAAAAAAATCTTACCGCATTGTAGGTGAAACCGTGTTATATTGAACTTGCTTTGATCCACCATAGTGCGCAGCGCCCCTCTCCCCCCAGAGCACTGCTTTACCGCGTTATATCCGAATTCGTGTTATATCGGGTCGCGTTATATTGAGGTAGCGGTGTATTAGGTTACAGATCACTTTAATATTGAATGTGGGGGGTAATGAAATGTTATCGTTATTGTATGAGTAAAGGACAGCAGAACTGCACTTCGCCTGTCTTGACTGAGGAGGGTCACCCTCAACTGAACAGGATAAAGATGCCCGATCCCAGTGGAGGGAGAGACACAGTGGGGCAAGAGTTTTTGCCTGGTGCTGTGGGCTCTACCTAAGAGTCACAGGCACCATTTGACCTGCCCTCTCCTCTGTTTAATGATAGAGCTAATTAAGCGCCACTGAAAGTCCTTTGTTTTGTTAAGTGACCACCAGAGCTGAACTCACAGATAATCAGGACTAAGTTCTTAGACCTCTGCTGTATAGCATTTCTGTGGAAGAAACTGCCCAGCCTGCACTACAGAATCCCCCACTGAGAGGTGGGTGGAACCTCAAGAGACCAACTCACAGAAGTCACAATAGAGAGGCAGGTAGCAGCAAAAGGTGAAGGCACGGGGCCATCAGCAATGGATCAGATGATTGAGCAGTGGAGTGAACGTTGGCATGACAATCGACAGCAGCTGGAGCAAGCAGACAGTAGAAAGAGCACGGTGCCTTCTTCATTCCACCTCAGGATGGGAGGTGAACTCATGTGAAAACACCTCTGAATTCTGGGTCTCCACTGACCAAGGACAAATGTGAGTGGGGTGTGGTGGAGGGAGAAAAGAGGGGCACGTTGGACTACGTTTTAATAAGTTTTCTCCAGAATGCTAGATTTGTGACTGGGAAACATAATAGACCAATATTTTTTAAATGCATTATTTGCCAAGTTTGTTATCTGGCATTGACACTATCTCAAGAGGTCATTATCTGGGGGATTTTCTGACCTAAAAACATTATTATAATTATTTTTTTAAGAGTCAATTTAAATTGAATACATTTTAAAAAATTGATATTTTTTGTTTTAGAATTCTAAAATATTATCCTAACAAAAACATTTAATGTATTCATATCTGTTTTATTGTTGCAGGTCAAAGTGAAAATGAAGAGACAAAACAATTTTTCTACTTAAAAGTCTCAAAAACCAGTCAAGATCCAAGAATACTCCAACAGGTCATCTGAAGATTCAAGTGATGTATCTACATCCAAACAGCCCGAAGCACAAATACAGCTACCTACTAAAGAAACAGTCTCTCGACAACCAAAAGGCAGTACCTTAGGTTTGTCCATCAAAGTTTTCCCATTTATTGAAGTTACAAAAGATGGCTACTGGTGCGCACCTGTTGCAAAAAAGCTTATGAAGCAGGAAAACTTCCCATTTGTACAATTGGTAAAAGTTGAGGAGCTTGGTTTGCTAGACCAATCAACAAAGCCAATGCTGACAAACTATGTGAAAAAGGCTGCAAAATACCAAGTCTCTGGACTGCCTCGACATACAGAATGCCTTATAAGCCAGTCACTGCAAAGCCAGTTTTAGAAGAACTTACCGAAGCTATTAAGAATGCTGGAGACACAAAACATAGTTTATGCGAACAAACATACCTGTTTAAGCAAGAGATACCACAAACTGGAGGCCAATGTTATGTGCATTTTCATTTGTTAACCATGAAAAAACTGCAAGAAACTCAACTGACTCATTAGAAGCAGGGAGGAACAACAGTGAATGACTCAGCAGTTGAAAAAGAGAAGAACTGTCTTATCACATTAAAAACATTTTACACATGGCTGATGAATGCACCAATGCAAATGGGTGGAGAGTCACTGCGTAGTTATCTTGATGTCAGTAATAGGCCAGTAGATGCATTTCCAGATATTCAGGTTATAGAAGACACTGGCTGCATCTGTGTCAACCCACATCTTGGAAGAGTTAAATGCTTGAAATTGGACCCCAAATAGATGGCTGCTCATGCATTCGATGGAGCTGCAAACGCCTCTGAAGACATGTGGAGTACTAGCTTAGCTCAGAGAAAAGAGTAACTCTAATCTCTCCTATACACACTGTGGAGGCCATCTACTCCAACTAGCAGTAGTGCGAGCTGCAGAATCTTCAAGACATTTTAAAAAAAGCCATAAATGTAATGTCTTAATTATACTCTTTTTTCAGCAAGAGTCCAAAGAGATTGAATGTCTTGGAAAAAATAGAAGATACACTGGGACTGAAGTTCAAATTAGTCCAACCTCATGAATGATCCTTGGCAGTTGTCTTAAAATTACTGCAACTGTTATTACTGGCTTTGGAAAGTGTCTACCAAGATCGGACAGATCCAAGTAGTGAGGCTTGTGGACTACTTTTGCTACTATGTTCAGAGAAGACAATCACTATTCTCTCTCGTATGTCTACTGTTGAAACAGTTGGGTCATTAAACAATGCCATCCAGGCATCTCCTATAAGAGTAGTAGTTCTTTGTCCAGCAATAGAAGCTACACTTGGATCAGAGAGATCTTCATTGAAAACGTACTGGAAAAAGCAAAGACTTCAGTCCAGAAATTTACTAATGAAGGCACTTGTATTGAATCCTTAAGTGAACAGGAGAAGAAGCGTTTGGTAAGCCAGCTGAAAAAGTACATATACTTGATTCTTACAAAGCTACGATGGCATCTGGATTCTACTCAGCTTCTACATAGTTTTTACAGTTGCCTGTCTTATATAAACACCAACAGTTGAGTGGAGTGAGGCACTACCAGCAATAGGGCTGCCAGGTGAGGACAGAATAGATAATTTGAACACAGAGTGGAATATCATATGAATGAAGATTTGACCTCAAAATCTTTATCATCAGTAGTGGTTCAACCTGATCTTTGTACTATGTTTTCTGGGATGAAAGAAGTAGGAATTTATCTGTTGCTAGTCCCAGTCACAATAGCTAGAGTTGAGCATTCTTTTTCATCATTCAATAGAATTTTGTGTTCTGAAAGAAGTCGCCTTCTGTCCAATCATGTGAATGAACATTTCAGTTGAAAGACTGGAAGTACCGGACATACAAGAAGCCACCAAAGATGAACGTATTGAATTTGATACGTTCATTAACAGTTGTGCAGAATTAGAACAAGAAACCAAGAAGGATATAGATGTAGTGCTTCAGAGAGCTGTAGTGCTTGAGTAGCCAACTTTAAATTTGTGTAATGATTTTAAAGCATTAGTTAAATCTAATAAAATGAAACATTTTTCAGTTTTTACTAAGGGGTCACACAGCCCACCTTCGTCCTCAGGGTCTCACCCCTTAGCCCTTACTACCCTGTCAAATCGAACACCTCTCCCCGCCCCGCCCCTCCCAATTTCAATTCTGGGGAAAACACTGCCAAGAAGTCTACAATCCAAGTATAAGACAAGAGACGACGGATGGATACAGACAGTCTGAGGAAGGAAACAGTGAGACTGTGGTGGTCAGCACACCAGCAGCAGCATTCCCACCAAACCAATGGCACATCTGTTATGTTTTTTTGTAGGTCCATGACAAAGGAGAGTTTTAAGGAGTGATATGGAGGATGAGGAAGCTTTGTGGAGGTTTATGGGGAGTACCTCCCAAAAGGGAGAGTCAGCATGTAGAAAAAATTAAAGGTGCTTGTTTGAAAGTTTAATAAGCGGGAGATGGATTTGAGATACCACAGTTTTCCATATATTTTGAATAACTTGTTAACTAATGTGAACTGTAGTGACAAGCACTGGGTTTATATTTATCTTCTGGTACATTACTTAATAAATAAGTTTAATATATATTTTTCCTGTTTCCATTTTACAAAAGAATTAACACTTGAAATGGAAAATAAGACCAAAACAAAAAACCACACACACACAAATAAACCACCACCCCTTCCTCGTGGGAAGTCAGACAAAAGTCTCATAAAACTATGCCAGTATCAACAGGTGTTATTAATGGCACAAGAAGTGATGCATGCTGATCCATTCAGAAATGTTTGTCATCCCTACAGTGTTAGGTATAGATGTGAAGGAGTCCACTCATCAAAAGTGTGCCTCCTTGTGACTAGGTCTGAGATTTAGCTCTCACCCTGTCTGATGCCCTCTGCCAACAGTAACTAATACTGTGATCCCTCCCCCTCTCTCTTTGCGACTCAGGATGCTCTCCCTTCATGTCTTGGCCCTCCAGCCAGGTCACTGTAAAGTTTCTCCCCCTCCCCCCACACTTCTGGGGTAACAAAGTAAACAGGACAAGCTGTCTTGAATGTTTCAGGCCGTCTCCTGCTCCAAGTCTATGTCCAGTGCCACTTTCCCAGTGATTGGTAGGGGAACCCAAACCCTCCCACAAGTTCAAGCCCAGGGTCCTTCTGACTAGCAATCCAGGTCTGCTCAGTCTCAGTTGCTGTTTCCCTGGGTTCCTTCCTGCTACACCTCTGTCTCCAGGTCTACCACCAGAACTTCCTCCACTCCCCGTGACTACTTCATCCCTCTAGGCCTCTCATAAAAACTCCCTAGTTCAGGGCAGGACCCCAGGGCCTCCTCTCCTCCTGGATCTCCTCTTTGTCCCTGGCCAACTCCCTTTCCCTCTAAGGAGTGATAACAGGTCTCCTCCCTGCAGCCCGCTCCTACTCTCACTTCTTGGTCTTACAATCCTAGCCCAGCTCCTCCCTCAGTTGGGCTTCATCTGCCATTAGACTATCAATCCCTGGTTCCCCTACTGGTGCAACATTTACGGTTAATTGGCACCTCCTGGCCTACAAATCCTGCATCTTGGAGGGGGGTAGATTAGGTGACTCTTACAGTCCCTTCTAACCCTATGGTTCTATGATTCTATGTGGGGTGGACACCCTATTACAATAGACATGGGGGAAACTGGACTTTTGGGTTTGCGTCTAATTCCATAGGACGAGATTAGTGCTGTCAAAAATTAGTGTTGAGGAACTAAGTGTACTAATCAAGCATTTTAGGCCAGAATCTAATCCCTGTAACACTAGTGAAAAACTGGGGTAACTGTGCTGATTGCAATAATGTTGGTCTGGATTCACACCCATGTAATAGAGGTCAGAACCTGGCACACTGAGAGCTATTGTAAGTCATTAGGAAGTATTAACCAATTGTACAGCTTTTCTATTCAGTGGAAGATATTTTACTTTAATGAGAGTTCTTCATGTACTTAGATTTGCATCAGTTTCTATATTATTTCTAGATTTATGAAAAATGAACTGATTTCTGGTATGCGTTACAGTTCAGTGTGCATGGATAGAAGTACTTTTATGGTTCATGGAGCATCTCTTCTCATCCTTCAAATGTCTAAACTGTGCAGGAGAAGCTTTTTTTCATTATTAAGTGACTGATATTTTAACTGTATTTCTGTTAAATGCTTGTGCAGCATTTCAGAGCTGAACAAAATTGTTTGATGATCATAAAGCTTAACTAGTAAAATAAATTGGAGCCAGACAGACAAAATAAGAGGAGGTGCTGTGCCAGCTTCCAGCCACTCTAGACCCCAGCACTACTAATGCATCTTATTCCAGACTGGGATAATATTTACAGGTCCTTAAGAAGGACTGTCAAATCCAGTTCTGAACCCAAAACGTAGCTACATTTGGGAGATACGTTGCATTTGGGAGGTGTGATAACTTCCATGATCTTAAACACTGGCTTCTCATTCAGTATAGACAGGGATTGTTGTGTTTAAGATCACGTGAGTTACCACAGCTCCTCAGGGTCAGGTTCAAACACAAAAGTAGTTTACCCAGTTTAGATAAACCCTCTGAGGATAAAGGCTAGTTCCCAAAGATATTGGGCCTGATTCTACATGGCCTTACCCCTTGAGTAGTCATCTACACCTGTACAGAGTGAGTGCAAGGTGGGTGGAAAGTCTGACCAAATCAGAAAGGTAGCACTTTACATCTCCTTTGCATAAATGTGAATAACTACAAGTGGAAGTCAGTGGGAGAAATCAGTCGGTATAGCATAAAAATTAAAAAAAAAAAAAAAAAAGTACAATTCTCCTGTCCTGATCCCAATATTCCTCACAAAAAAGCCCATTATATATAGATATACCTATCTCATAGAACTGGAAGGGACCTTGAAAGGTCATTGAGTCCAGTCCCCTGCCTTTACTAGCAGGATCAAGTATTGATTTTGCTACAGATCCCTAAATGGCCCCCTCAGGGATTGAACGGACAACCCTGGCTTTAGCAGGCCAATGCTCAAACCACTGAGCTATCCCCCCTTCTGTAGGCACTAGTGTATGTGAGTAACTTCATTCAATACCTGCCAGATCAGGCCAATGTTTGGATATCCAAGACTCCTCTTTTCCACACTCATCAATTTCCCACTCTGATAATTGATAAACCCTCCACTCCCCCATCGCATAGATAATCTAGTTCAGTGGAGTTGGACTGAGGAGCCCTGGGTTCCATTCCCAACTCTACAACTGATTTACTTTGTGACACTGAACAATTCATTTCTCTGTGTGCCTGTTTCCCCTCCCATCACCATCTGTCTGCTTTGTCTATTTAAACTATAATCTCTTAGGAAAGGGACTCTTACTATGTGTGTATATATAGTACCTAGCACAATGGGGCTGTGATCTTGGTTTGATCTTTAAGTGCTACCCTAATATGAAATAATTTCCTGTATTCAAAAATATGCTAGGCTCACTACAATGGAAATGTTTCTGTTAACTTCAGTAGTGCCCATCAACAGATTTAGAGTCAGGCTGTCTACCTACAGGGAAAAGAGAAATCCATTTTTTATTCACTACTCCACAGTTGCTATTGAAATAACATTGATATTTCAAAGTCAGCATCATGTCATCACTGCAAGACACAGGAGAAAATAATGGAATGGACAATACAACCTCTTTTTTCCCTACATGTACGTTTTTAAGCCAAATAGTCTTGTAAGTGCTCCAGCTACAAAAGTTCTTTACAAAGTGGAAACTAGATTTTGAACAAGAATCTTCAAATTTGCAGGGCAGTTAGCCCGTGGTAATGCTTAATGGCCCAACCCTGGAACTGTTAGCACTGGGCGTAGTACTCACAAGGTAGATTTAAATGGGATTATTTATGGTAAACACAATCTGTGAGATTTTGCAATTGGTGTCTGCTTCTGTTTCCCACTATATCCATCATCTGGATCTTAGCCTTGCATCAGATTTCCATCCAGACATTTGTTCACTGTTGCTAGTAAAACATGTGACTATGGTGGAGCTGTAACCTTAAATGCAACAAAGTATTTTAGAAAGGCCATTATATCTAACTTAAAAGCAATAGATCCCATTTCGTAGCATTTAATAGAGTTCTAGAGTTTAAGGCCAGAAGGGACCCCAGATCATTTAGTCAGACCTCCTGTATATCACAGGCCACCAGCAAAGCTAGGTGTATAAAACCTCAATCCAACATCATGTATACAGATCATATTTCCACTCTCTCTTTAAATGTATATGAACTGCCAAAGTGCTGGGTCCATACATAGGCCTCCTTCAAAACACAAACATACCACTTCTCAGAACCTCCATAAACATCATGTTGCAACACTTTCCCCCCACCTAACAATTTCAGCAATTTTAGTTAGAAAACAGATGACTAATAGCTAGCCAGCATTTCAGCAATAGCCATCTTTCTTGGGCTTGAAGAACACATCTGCTTTCAAATTAACATTGTACAGATTATTTGGAAAGTATATAATGTGATGTTTATGTCTGTTTATTAAAAATGAAAGTGTGTGTGTGTGGGGGGGGTAATTTAAAAGCAATATCCTTTGTAGGCATCAATAATATATAAATAACTAATAAGGCATCACCAGAACAAGAGTGTTTGCATTTTTTAAATAAATTTTTTTCCCCGTTACTGACATTGGGAGCAATGTCATTACAATCAGTTTCAGATGCCAGTTTAAGGTCTTGATCCATTTTGAAGATTAGGACCAAACTCCAGCTACATCAAAGACTGGAGTTTGATCTATGAACCATCAAGACAGTTGCACTTCTCTGGGGCCCAGACAATGCACATTACAAAACTCAGCAAAAATGCATGAGATGGGGACAAACTATTCCCAGCAGAGAATATATGCCGCTCCATCTCAGCTATAAAACAAGCTTTCAGAGGAAATCAGGTGACCCCAGAGTCTGACCATCTTTTGGAAATGCTGCACAACCTTCTTTGAAAAAGATGTGCCACCACAGCAAAAAGACACAACACTAACACCCTCATCTACCCAAACAAGAACCCCCCCCAGACACACGCTTGAAACAAACCAACCAATCAACTAACCCATCCCTCCCAAAGAAAGTTAAGATACATAAAGTAAAAAGATACTCAAGTAAAGCCAGAGACTCCATTAAGTCCACAAGGGACTTTTTAATTAACAATTGCTTTGCTTGTATAACAAATTCACTTGTGTGATTGCTGGACACTGTACAGTATATTTCAATTCCTGTAAGTGAAATGATTTGGCTGCCTTATTTATAAGTAGCATTGTAACTTATTCTACACTGGTTACCTAATTATCTTACGGTTTTATACTGGTACCAGTCACCATAATATATGAGTGCTACTGATTTTTGCAGAAGGCAATTACATTCTATTGCTTACACACACATTCACAAAGTAATCTGTTTTACTCATTCTGTTTTATTAAATTAATCAAATGAGCTGTGATACAAAGTTATGAGCCGCTTTGACCAGCTACTGTTTTCCACCCAGACCCCAATGTAAGCCCTTTAATTGGGTCAGGCAACAACAACAAAACCTATTAATTATTAGGTTAAAAAAAAAAAAGTACGTGGAGCTATCTATTCCCTTCAGAATTTAATTCATTCTTATCAGGTGCTTTAAAAAAATTATTCAACAGCACGTTGTTGTAAAGTCCAACTATGGTCTTTAAGATACAGATTGGCTGAATGGAACAAAAATTCAGAAGAACAGATGGGTTCAGCTACTGTTAAATTCAGAATGGTTTCCAAGAACATTTTGTATGTAGCAATAAATAGCCACAGACACAGAGTTTCCCCAGTAGTTAAAAAATGAGAATCATACAAGCTAAGTGAACACTTCCCAGCGTCTGCTCATTGAAGCATCCTACACTCTAGCCAGGTCTGCACCAGAAAAATTGCCCATTGCTGACAACGGGTGTCAGCAATGGGTGCAATTAAAGCCATGCTGGCCACAATTTAACGAGTAGGCAGGTTTAAGCGGGGTCTCTGAAAGAGTCCTGAACAGGATCGGTTCTTGGCTATGCCTCCAGGTGAATCACCAGTTCAGCTGTACTGGTTGATGACAGCCATTGTCAGCAATGGGTAATTATGCTGGGTGTGACACTGTACCCCATATTCTTCATAGTGATAATATGATATGATTATAGCATAATTATGATGTATTTCATGCAAGACGGGTCATGAAAGAGGTAACTGGAAAAGTTATGATTTCCCAAATATGATTATCCTATTTGTATGCCTGTATCATTTTTCAGAGGAGTAGCCGGGTAAGTCTGCATCCACAAAAACAACGAGGAGTTCGGTGGCACCTTAAAGACTAACAGATTTATTTGGGCATAAGCTTTCATGGGAAAAAAAGGGCATCTGAAGAAGTGGGTTTTTTACCCACAAAAGCTTATGCCCAAATAAACCTGTTAATCCTTAAGGTGCCACCAGACTCCTCTTCGTTTTTGCATCATTATTGTATCTGAAGTTATAAATACTGACTATGTATCTGTACTTCAAATTTAGTTATACCTGGGTAAAGCCCACTAGACAAACTGCTTTCAGTCTAGACAACTGGTTGGGAAGGGCCTATTCAAGGCAATGAGCCATTAGGGAAAACAATAGGCCTTAGGAGAAGCTTATCTTCCACCTGGTGAGCTTTCCTGAGAACACTCCAGACAGCCTGCAAGTAATGGCTGCTATGGCTATCCCAGGACATATGACTAGGACACATGTCTCTGGACTCCATCTTGGGATGTCAGTATTTTTCCACAAACTGGTCTGGGAACCCAGTTTTGAAACAAAGGGTTCCCGCCATATGCTAAATCCATACTAGTCAGGGAGTGACATCATCTGATGTTCTTCACTCCCCACACAAGAAGACTCCTGGAAACACCTGAGGAACAAAGACTGAACAGGGGGGAAGTGCTGGACCCAGGCTAAAGCGATTTCTAGCCTGTGTATGAAAGGCCTGGGGATTCCAAGCTGTAAAGCAAGTGCAGCTGGCCCCTTAAGAATCTGCAGCCTGCCTGTACCATCAGTTTGGATATGAATTAGCAGATTCTCACCCTATCTAGTATATTAAGCTTAGTTTGCATTTTTGTTTATTTATTAGGTAATCTGTAGTTAATAAATTTATTTTATGTTTTAATCTAAACCAGTGAGTTTGGAGTGAAGTGCCTGGAAATCTTAGCTCAAGAGGCAGGGGCTGTTGCATATTCCTTCCCATGTTGAGGGGGAGGCGAACTGGATAATAAATTCATACTGGTAGGGGTTTGGACCCGGCCATAATGGTACCGCTCCCGGGTCCTAGGCTGGGAAGCTGGTGATTATTTTGGGCTGTACCTTTCTACTGTAGCTTCATGCAGTGGCTGGTCACAGAACTTGCATGTAACTGCAGCTGGGTGTGTCCCTACCTGTGTGAAGGCTGGTGGAAGTATAAGACCGGGAGTGGGTCTGCAGCATGTCACAGCAGGACAGGGAGAGGGAGCCCAGGTTGGTGGATCAGAGGGCTCAGTGTTACCTCAGTTATAGGTGGCACCCTGGGAGGAACGAGTCACACTTGGGTAAACATGACTTTTGTGGGGCCTCACTATAGCACATCTGGTGAAGATGCGCACTCCTGTCAGCCTAATTACTCCACCTTGGTGAGAAGTGTAAGCTATGGCTGCAGGAGAGCGTCTCCTGCTGACATAGTGCTGGTGTGGACAGCACGGAACTTGCGTCGCTCGGAGGGAGGGAGCTTTTTCACACCCTCGCGTGAGGTACATTAGATCACCTTAAGCAGTAGTGTAGACTTGCTCTAAGATTTGTGGCAGCCTCAGCAACTCATAACCTATGGGTCTGAGTTACTGAAATAAGTGTAGCAATCCCAAAGGCACACAGCAGCAAGCAGCTGTCTGTCTGGCCTGTATGTAAAACTGACCCTGCTTCATTGTCTGGGATACCAAAAAGAATGGCTGTGTTAAGTGACAGATAACACTAATGGCAAGTCTACGCTACAAAATTAAGTTGACTATGTCGACGTACAGCCACTGCAGTAATTAAATCAATTTTGCATGGCCGCACTAGCTCCTTCTGTCAGCAGTGCCAGACCTCACCTGCAGCGCTTGCACTGATTTAACTGTCAGTGTACGGCATTGTCGATCATAGTGCCCCAACTGTGGATGCACTCTGCTGCCAGAGGGAGCTAGTGTGAACATGCAATACAGATTTTTAGGATATTGCTTTTTGAGTGTCGACATGTCACTACCCAGGCAAGCTGGGCTTAGTGATAGTTGGTTGCTATAGACCAAAGATCAAAAGATTCAGTTTGCTTCCAGTCCCAAGAGATCAGTCACTTACTCCAGGTCAATTTGTACCTCAGATCTCACACCAGAGACAACGTTTGTAGCCAATCCTGTAGCAAACTAACCAAGAAAATGAAATGGTTCCCAAAGGTGAAAGAATTATAGCAATCTGTTAGCACTGAATGTCTTTTAGTGTTAATTCTGGTTGACCCTAGGGATCCCTGCTTCTGCTTTGTAGCTTCAGCCCCTGTGAATCCAAACAGGGAAAGAGATGAGATTTCAGAATTCAAGCTGATTGGACTAACCCTTTTGCAGGTAGCCTCTTTCTATGTGCGCAGGTGGGCAATTAGCAAAGTTTTTGTATTGAGATGGCCACAATGGCCCATTTAGTTTTGATACCTCTTGCCAATCAGGAAGAACTAAGGCCTTTCATAAGGATTTAGATTTTGTACTCAGTAGAGTTTTTTTCTTGTTTGTTGAGTTACACACTTCAGAACTATATAGCAAAACATTTGAGTATTATCTTATAGCATGGGACACAGACATTATAAACAGTATTAGTACATATAGCAATTTACAAGATTTCATAAAGTCTAAACACATGGATATAAATCCAATACCCATCTTAACCATACTAACACACAGCTGACTGGTTTCCATCAATGAATTGGTCAGTGCTCAGTTAAGGTATGAAACCTTGACAAGAGCTGGCACCTGATTTCTCAGCATCACAGTGGATATTTTGGGCAGGGGAGTAAGGGGAGCACATGCTAGGAACAGCAAATCCCTCAGGCACCATGGAAGGTCTCACTCCAGAGAAGTTTGCCCTACTGCCTAGCTACCGGAAGCCCACAGTGATCCCTGGGAGAAGTGCTCCACTCCCAAAACTTAAAAAAAAAAAAAACTAACTGTTCAGCTCTGTCCAGGGTGAAATTAACTCTGCCAGGTTAATTGCTAGCCCCAATATGATATGGTATAATTTAAGACAACACAAAATAATAGCTTGTGTTTGAAAACAATTGGGCTTGTTTGAAAAATGATTGCCATTTGTCAGCACATTGGTAGCTTGTGGAATTCATAACTGCAGGGTGTCAGTGTCATAAGCGGTAGCTAGATCAATTCTATTATAACAATCATGGGGTATTCAGAGCTCACAATTCAGGATTACCACCACCAAACAGGACAGAAATTCGCAACTCAAGCTGCAGTGTACAATAGCTGTGTTACTGGGCTGGGGAAAACAGCTGATATAAGCCACTGTTGGAGATAAAATTCCTGGTCTAATGAACTAATTGTCTGATTTAGTACATCAGGTCCTAAGTCTGATTATGATCATGTTAATAAAAAGATCCTATACACACACACACACACACACACACACGCAAGATCCAGTCAGGGCAACCTTAACTCCAAGTTTTCTGGTTTCGTATAATTTAGCAAATAATTAATTGTAACATTAGGTATGTGATATTTTAAAGTAAATTAATGTGTTAAATTGAATTATGGTGCCTAAATAAATGCTACTTGATGGCTTCATGGTGTGGCTCAAATAAAATAAGTTAGGCTGAATTTTTCAAAGACTGGGTTCCTCCAGTTAGACTCCTAAATGCGGGTTTAGGCATCTAAACATAATTGATTTTCAGAAGCGCTGACCCACAAATACCATAGATTTTAATAACTGAATGGGCATGGAGGATAGCCTCCTCTCATGCACAAAGGCTGATGGGTCTTGCAAGGAAACTGTAACATTAGCATAGTCAATGCAGTTTACCAGTTTTGTAGGTAAAGGTGACTTTCGTTTCCAGTGCTGTCAACCTAGCACCTTTTTCTAATGCAAAATACACTTAAAGGATAGGTAGCCACCTTTCCTTCACATTTGAAAAAGTTCTTTATTTCCTCTAGAGATGCAGACCTTGTCAAGGACTGTGCATTCACAAATGCCACTTACATTCTTGTGGGGGGAAGGAGCGGACTGTATGCATCATTGATCCAACTGCAGTAACAGTGCTAAGCATGGTAGTTTTAAGTTTTATCTGATGGGCATTGTAGTGTGCATTAGGATTGCTGCCAATATTGCAGACAGTGTGCTTTCTGAGGCAACTGACATCCTTTAAACTCTATCGGACAGGCCAGTGCTGGTAGGGGACTTAATTCCAAGCGCTCCACTATGCGGCACAGAGGAACTCCTCCCTAAAATGACACCATTTAACAAAATGTTAAAATTATAATTGTATAATTAGAACTCAACTGTTTGGGTTATGTAAGAGGTGCTGTGGGCGTATAAGCTTAGACTGAGGTACGGTAATTAAATCATGCCTATTAGCATAGTTCCCTTAAAGTGATAATCAGCCTTCTTATTTTTAGTAGTGGGGAAGAGGAAGGCTACAACCGGAGGGGTGGGGGGGGAGAGAAGAGAATCTCAGAAGGGCTCTTTGTAACTGTTAAAGCAGTCCCGACATTTGTTCTATTCCCACTTCTGTCACTGACTGGGCTGTAATAATATTTTGCACTTCCAGTAGGTAGCCTGGTTAATGCAGTTGTCAAAAGCTGGATCCCTGCACCCTGGCAGTTCTGCTAATGCTTTTTCTGAACTCATTAGAAAACTGAATTGTTGGCAAGCATCAGTCACAATACTGAAAACTGGACCAGACAGTAGCATTAAACAAACAATACTATGCATGTATATATAGTACCAGGCCATATGGTTAAAGCCAAAAATAAAATCTGTGGCAGAGCAAAGAATGGAACACAGATATCCTAACTCCAATCCCGTTCCAGTGCTTTAACCTCTCCTTGAGGCAAGGGTTAATCTGGAATTTTATATAGAAAAGATTGGACGAGTCGCACATCATTGCTTAAGCCATTTTTGAAGTAAAAACAAAACAAATAAAACCTTACTAATAATAGGTTGAACACCACAATCAGCAGCTATATTGTTCTTGAGTAGCCAATTGAGTCCTTGACAAATTGAGTGCATGCACATGAGGACAGGCTTCCTTGTCTGACACAGGAGGCAGATGGAGACCATTGACTTTTCAGAATTTAAACAAAATTTACAGCTCTCTACAGAAGAGGAGCCAATTAGTATGGAAAGGGCATATCAAATCCGCAGTAAAAAGAACTCCTGTCCACTTTCTCCTCTGCTTATGATTATTTCATTCCAAGCTTTCTAGTTTAAGGGATACAAAGATGTACAGTTTCTCAGGTGTAAAAGAGAAAAAAAGTCACACAATATAAGGTAAGCTAAATTCTCCCCTCCCTCCCCAGGTTTAGATCCCAGACCTGTAAGGAAGAATGTGACTCCTTTATAGGAGATATTTTATATAATATAGAGATATTTTGAGGAGTTTGAACTGACACCAAGTATACACATCTTTAGCCAAAGTCTCTCTTGGTAAATGAAGCCCTGCTTCCCAGTGGTCTGTATTTAAAACAGTCACCAAATGAAGATTTGTGGATAAAAAGGTCCTAAATAGAGCTTCCCCCCTCAGGGTTTGTTTGCACTGAAGTGAGAGTAGAGAGGAAAATGGGGAGACCCCAGCTGGGACCCGAAGGTCAGCAATTCCTATTCTGTCTCCCTATCTCAAAGGGATTCAGCCTCTGCCTTGTACATGCCAGACAAGGCAACCCACCTACACTTTCCAGAGGCGACCAATCACAAGTGCTGTCACAGCTCAGGTCAGTGTTGCCCAACATTTGGTGAAAACGTCAGCAATATTTCAAAAAAAACAAAAAAGAACATTCAAAGAAGAAAAAAATACTGCAATCACCATGATCTTCTAAAAAAATCCTGTGTCACTAGCATTTGTCATTTTAGCATCATTTCTTGGTACTAAAGTGAGATCCTTAACATGGGATTGCATTTTAAACACCCCTTTAGTGTAGAAACACATGTGGGAGTTGGGGACGAATACCAAATCACCATGTCATTAAGCAGTCAAGTGAGAACCAAGTAGCAAGCTGCTCAAGACTCCTGTTTTCATGAGCTGTGGAGTCAAGGCAAAGAAGTTATCTGCATCCAGAATAATGATCAAAACAGCTGTAGTCAGTAGCAAAACCAGCAAAAACACTATTCACCATCCAAGCAAGACTGGTCACTTCCAGCCAGGAAACAACTAAGTCAGGATAGCCAGCAAGACAAATATAGGCATATTGTTTAATCTTTTACTCTTTTCTACCTGCTGTAAATTTCCTTGTCCAGACAAAAAATGATGGTGGAGAAAATAACCTTTTATTGACAAGCAATATAAAGGTAAGTATTTTTCTATTTGATAGATTTCTACAACTTTTCTCTTCCCCTTCTCTAGCTAGAGGGCAAAAGAAGAATTGTAACTAAAAGTTAGAGTTCAGTTTATCTTGATTTCATCCCAACTTTCAGTGCTTAGCACTTTCACTATTTACTGAAAATAAGTGGAAAAGTACACTATGCCCCATCTTTTTTATGCTCACCAACTAATCAGTAAGTATTGTGATGGACATCTGAAGTAGCTTAATCCTCTAACCATCCCACTAACTTTTAAATACCATTAGATTTGCATTGCTTGTTATGTCTGAAATTACAGTACTTGAGAAAGTATACCTTAAGAGACGTGGAAAGTATATCCATTCTGTAAGTAACAAATAGACATTAAAAAAAACAGATTCCTGATTTTCAGTTTATGAAACCCAAACAAAACAAAAAAATGTTTTCTGATTTAATTTGATAACATACTCTGATCTTTTTGACTACAAGAGAACTATTCATCAGTCATTCCCCATCATTAAATGCTCTCCTTAGCAAGTTTTGTGCTGTTTTTGCAGTCCTTTAATCCAGCAAGATTCCCATGGAAATCAATGGAAGTTTCATAGGATTAAGGACAATGAAAAGCAGTCTCTCCTCCCAGTCCTCAGCTCTGTTTGTTTTCATTTCAGTGGATATCAATTAAGTCAAGTTCTAGATCTTCCTAGAACAAAAACAAAAACACAATCAGGTAAGATTGCTTTGTTATAATGGGGCTAGAAAACAAGTTTTTGTTAGTGTTTTATCATACACCATCCAAGGTAATATTTGCCTTCTCATTCTTTATCCAGAAAGAAATTTCAGACTTTCAAGCTTGCATCTTCTCCAAAAAGGTAGGTAGATCTCTCTGCCACAAACTCATATGGGATAACAATTACAACCCATACTCCTGTAAGAAGTCTTTCCTGAACTCCTTCGTCTGGCCTTCAAACAACCCCCCCCCCCCCGAGCCTCTCTAAACTCACCATCAGAAGCAAGCTCTCCACAGACCAGGGCTTGAGAACAATAGATGAAAAACTTGCAGACATATTTCACTACTACAATACCCATTCCCAACACACCTTTCAAGATCCATGGGTGATACACATGCCTATCAATATGTGGTGTACCTCATCCAGTGCACTAAATGCCTATGTGGGTGAAACCAGACTGACGGGTTGGATCACAGAAACCCCCTGGGAGCTGCCACCTGATGTGCCAAGACTACCTCTGCTTCTGTTTTCCCTGCCAGCTCAGGACTCCAGCACCCTGTCTTGCTGAGCCAGACACTCCCATCTGCTCCAACACAGACCCAAGGTTGGAATTACTTGTCCCAAAGCTGCATGTTTACCTGAAAGCATCTAGCAGAAGTGTGCTTGTCTTTAACACTCAGATATCCAACTCCCAATGGGGTCTAAACCCAAATAAATCCGTTTTACCCTGTATAAAGCTTATGCAGGGCAAACTCATAAATTGTTCGCCCTCTATAACACTGGTAGAGAGATGTGCACAGTTGTTTGCTCCCCCAGGTATTAATACATACTCTGAGTTAATTAATAAGTAAAAAATTATTTTATTAAATACAGACAGTAGGATTTAAGTGGTTCCAAGTGGTAACAGACAGAACAAAGTAAGTTACCAAGCAAAATAAAATAAAATGCGCAAATCTATGTCTAATCAAACTGAATACAGATAATCTCACCCTCAGAGATGCTTCAGTAAGTTTTTTTCCTCAGACTGGACACCTTCCAGGCCCACTGGGCACAATTCTTTCCCCTGCTACAGCTCTTGTTCCAGCTCAGGTGGTAGCTAGAGGATTCTTCATGATGGCTCCTCTCCCTCTCTGTTCTCTTCCCCCCTTTATATATCTTTTGCATAAGGTGGGAATCCTTTGTCTCTGGGTTTCCACCCCCTCCCCCCACTGGAAAAGCACCAGGTTAAAGATAGATTCCAGTTCATGTGACATGATCACATGACACTGTAAGACCCCCCCCAAGCCTTCATTCCTCCCAGCCTGACTCACAGAAAGGCTTTCTTGCAAACAGAGCCCCAGTCAATTGTCCTGGTTGATAGGAGCCATTAAGATTCCAAACCACCATTAATGGCCCACACTTTGCATAATTACAGTAGGCCCTCAGAGTTATATGAGTGGTACATTTATACAAATAGGATGATCACACACAGTAGATTATAAGCTTTGTAATGATACCTTACAAGAGACCTTTTGCATGAAGCATATTCCAGTTACATTATATTCACTCATTACCATATTTTTATAAATCCATATAGACTGCACAATGTCACAGACGATCACTACACTTGTGAAGGTACTTACACAGAAAAATGATAGAGACAAAAATGCCATATCACCTGTGGGCAAACACTTCACAACGGAACACTCTGACTTCGCAGTGCTCATCCTCAAACCTGCACAACACCTTCAAAAGGTAAGCCTGAAAGCTTAAATTCATAATTTTGCTAGACACTAAAAATCTAACCCACTTTTTTGACCTATGCAGAGTTATCCTTCTTAACAGATTCTGGATTGGGCAAGCCAACCAGCACCTTCGAGGCAATTGGGGCCCTCAAGACAATCCAAATTGCTACTGCAGCACAGATCAAACAATGATACACATTGTCAATGAGTGCTCACTAACCAAACTCAGCAGTGGGCTCTGAGAGCTCTACTTAGCCACTGAGAATGCGATTTTTTGGCTCGGCAAATATGCAAATAAATAAATAAATAAATAAATAAATGGGCCACTTCATTTGGAATGGTCACTCACAATACGTGTCAACTGCTTACGTTAAACAATCTGTTCCACTTTGTATTTAGTTGTGACACTTTCAGTACCTTTTCCAGACCTGAAGAGCTTTTTGTAGCTCAAAATCTAAGTTGGTCCAATGAGAGCACCTCACTTACCCAGTCTCACAAACTTGTCTGATGTTCCCAAATGCCACGTTAAACCACTACTTCTATTGACTTCCCCTCACCAACTTTTCTGTTTAAAATTACACCATGATTTTCCTCAGGTAAGTAACAGTGCCAACACTGAGCCAAGCAATATCAGATGCACACTCTTTGTACTACTACTAGTTTGCACTTCTACAGGGCCTAGAATCACTAATTATCATAATGATAAAAATGGGAATATTGCCACAATACAGGTCAAGCAGGGAGTTTCATGAGTGTCTCCCACCCACATTCACCCACACACCCTCACCCAGGGACTAAGAGTGAGTCCGAAATTGGAAGCAGTGGCATGCAAGAAGACAAAGATTAGTGTGAGAAGGAAAATGAAGGGAGTAGTTAGGCAGAGCACATGAGCTGAGTAGAGGGAGCACTGGAGGAAGATTAGCAGAGTTATATAGAGCCTTGAAGCCTTTAATTCCATTTGATAGATTGTGAATTTAATGCATGAAGGTGAAATCCTGGGTCCCTGGAATTCATTGGCAAAAGTCCCATTAACTTCAGCATGTCCAGGATTTCACCCAATGTGACTTTCCTAAGATGTCATAATAGATCACTGGCAGACCTGGGAATAACACCTAGAACTTTTAACGTCTATGCCCTCGCTTTAACCACTAGACTGTACTCCTTATTTTTCTTCTATTTTAGATTTCAAGTTCATCAGGCCAGGGACCACCTCACTTTTTAAAGTTTGTTTTCTACAATGCTGACTGCATTGTTGGCTATTAAATACGTCAATATTACCTTGCTAATGCTCTTATATGTTTCAAACAGCAGTACGTCAAAGCACGCTATGCAATTTTTAATACACAGTAGCAAGGTCCAAGTGGTGACTTAGTGCGTACATTCTAGAGCTTGCCACACACTAGTTCTCTGTATAGAGAAGCCCTACGTTGCTCAGGAATGGAATCTAAATTAAATAAATAAATAAATAAAAACTGTTCTAGTTGTGTCAGAGTAATTCCCCAGTTATTATCCCAAACTGCTGTACATGGGAGATATTATTACCATGTTATAAATAAATTATTTTGCCAATGACCAAGACCATGCTAAGCCCCTTACAGAATAAGATGGCACGGACAATGCTCTGATAAGCTTACAATCCAACTTCAGCCATGAGAAGAAATTTGGGAACAACAAGCAGTACAGAGGGGCTAGTGTAAAGATGGACAAGGGTAGCATTTTTGTTTCTAGGTGTTGAACAATATACTCATAAGGCAAAATGTCCCATGCTGCAGAGCCCTGAGATACCAACCCTTCAATTTACTAGGCTTGGACAGGCCAGTGGCTTCAATGGGGCTCCACACGGGTGGAGCAGTCTACCTACCTATTGTAAATTGCAAGATCAGGAGTTTAATGTGCAGTTCAAGTGACCCTCTGCACTGGACTGAAGGTTGCCTCTAATGAGCAGGCCCCTGATCCAGTCAGAAGTTGTGCAATATAATTATTGGTTTAGCTCCTTGCGACAGGTGGATGTTCATGTGTGTCAACTGCCTGTCTGATTTGTCACCCTATCGTTATTTTTAAGCAAACTTAAAAATAAAAATAGTCAAAGCAGCAGAATTCTGGAGTGTATTTCTCCCCTTCAGCCAGGCTGTGCAATATATTAGAACTTAGCAGCACTACTTGCACTGGTGCAGATAAAAGCCCGTCAAGCATTTTCATTTCAAACTCTTTTTCCGGGGGTTTATATAATTCAGCCATGACAATTAGCTGTGGGCAAAAATTGGCATGCAAGGGCTCAGACCTAGAAGTAAGGGCTTTTAAAGAGCCCCAGAACAAGAGCTTTCAAGTTAGATCTGAATTATATACACTATTTGGAGGGAGGTTAGGGTGGAGATGCTTAGTGCTTGATGCTTCCCAGCTGAATGCCCACTCCAACATACTCCTCCCACCCTCGTCTAGGTTTGTAGTTTGGTTTTAAAAGTTAAAACCAGCACCACGTTGTATTTACATTGCTCTTCTCAGGCAAAGTGCGCACAAGCAATAACTATTAATGCTTACAACACCCCGTGAGGTAAGTATTAACAACCCAATTGCCCAGATAGAAATGGTAAGCGAGGCAGAATTTGCTCAAGGACACAAAAGGGAGTCACTAGAAAAGCCAGGAACAGAATTCAGGAATGCCTGACTTCCCGTCCTGTATTGAGGTAATGCTTTCCACCCTATCACTCTCCCTTTCCTTAAGATTTATAAAAGGTGATCGTTCCATAACAATGTTTAACGTGGGCCAGGGCATTCTTCTCTAAAAATTTCCTGGCATTTTACTGCCAGATGACAATACCTCTCAGAAATAGTGTATGTGCCATAATTATACATTAAAAAACTTACAATATATACCAGGCATCTGTTGTAATAAATTGAATATACAAGTCAATCATCTGGTGGACAATTGCTTGTTACCTTTTTTTTTTTAATAAAAGTCTAATTCACTGAACTTAAACCCGTCTTTCTAAATGAGTCTATATCAGATTGGCAGGCCCCACATGCTTCAACCAGTTAATAATTTAAGTGGTTATGACTTCACTGAGGTCAGTGGAGAAAATACTGCCAGAGAGGGCCATTCTCTCATCAAGTCAGAATGCAACCACCTGTTTATCATGTTTGTTTTTACAGGCTTTTGCTTTATGGAATTTACTCTCACAGCACCTCAGTTAGAGAAGTACTGTTATCTTCATTTTACAGATGAGGAACAGGGCATTTCACTCACTTTAGGTATGGAACCTCCACTGACCGCTCTGTGGATTAGCTCTGGAGTAGGGCAGGGGGTTGGGGTGCCAGGGGGGTGAGGGCTCCATCTGGGGGTGCAGGGTCTGGGGTGGAGCTAGGGATGAGGGGCTTGGCATGCAGGAGCGGGCTCCGGGTTTGGGGGGGGGGGGGGGGGGAGGGGGGAGCGGGGGGGGGGGGGGGGCTCGGGCACAGGCTTGTCCCCAGCAGCTCTGTCAGCGGTGCAGCGGGGGGTGAGAGGGGAGGGGGGCATAAGTCAGGCTTCCTGCCTATCTTGACTCCGTGCTGCGTCCCAGAAGCGGCCAGCAGTCTGGTTCCTAGGTGGAGGCAAGGCAGGCAGCTCTGTGCATTGCTCTCACCCACAGGAACTGCCCCCACAACTCTCATTGGCCACGGTTTCCATCCAATGGGAGTGCGAAACCGTTGCTTGGGGCGGGGGCAGCACACAGAAAAGAAACTCATGGCCACCATGCCTAGGAGCTCGACCTGCTGGCCGCTTAAGAGGCACAGCGCGGAGCCAGGACAGGCAAGGACTAACCTGCCTTAGCTCTGGAACACTTCGACCAGTTGGCAGTGCTGACCGGAGCTGCCAGGGTCTCTTTGAAAACCGGACACCTGTTTACCCTATCCTGCAGTCACACGCCGTTACTCCATCTCCGTCAGGTCTGCAGCCCCTCTCTCACTCCAGAAACCACAGCATCCTCTTCATTACTCAGCCATCCAGCCAGGTCACTCAGTATCACCCCCTTCTGGGGTATATCAAAAAGTCTTTCCTTCAGCAATGCTAGGCAGTCTTCCCATTAATTGCCTCAGGTGTCACGCCTTCATTTCTCGTAGGGGAACCAGCCCTGTACTTCAAGTAGCCTGCCCGCCCTCTGTGCCAGGTTTCAGTCCAGTGTCTCTCAAACCAGCAGTTGTGGGCGTTCTTTTCCCAGCCCTCATTGCTCCTTTCCTAGACTGCTTCCTATTCTTCTAGCCCCCTTCTCTGGGTGTGCCAGCTCCAAACCCTACTTGCTCTTTCCAGGGAGTGACTGCTAACTCTCTGTTGCCTGCTCCCTGGCTATCTAGGCTCTGCATTTTCCTGCCCAGCTGAGCCTGCTTGCAATCAATTCCCTGTATCCTGGCTTTTCCTCCAGGTGCACCTTGTGAAGTTAATAGGCCTACCCTGGCCACTTTGGCCCCTTCCAATCCTGTGTGGTGCAGACACGCTGTCACAGAGAAATTAAATGGCTTGCTCAAGGTCACACAAGAGATCTAAGGTACAGACAGGAAAAGCACCCTCTTGAGATCTATTCCAATACCATAACCACAAGACCATTCTCAGGGACATCCTTACGCAAAGTACTCAGCTGCGTAGGGCACCAGGAAATTTAGGGCACCAAATTTCCTGGTGCCTTGCGCAGCTGCATGCTGCTCCAGCCCTAGTCCCGCCTCTTCCCACCCCTGCTCCACCCCAGCCCCACCCCTTCCCCAAAACCCCTGCCCTGCTCCGCCCCACCTCTTCCCACCCCTGCTCCCCCTCTTCCCACCCCTGAGGAGTGCAGCAGGGCTGGGCCTGCACTCACTGGCGGCAGGAAGTGCAGGGACCTGACTCCAGCCGTGCCACCGGTGAGTGCTGGGGGGTGGTTCCCCCGTGCCTGCCAAGCCAGGCCCCCCACAGAGGCCTACCCCCCCACACCCCTGTTGGGGGCTGCGTAGGGTCCCAGAATAGCTAGGGACACCCTGACCATTCTCTCTCCTCCTCCTAGACTGCAATTTTCCAAAAAGATCCGCAAGCAAGACACTTTCCGCATAAAGAGTGCCACTGGAATCAACAGAAGTAAGGGCCTGAACTTGTAAGTCTCTTCGCAAAATAGAGCCCACAATGAATATGTTAACTATACTTTTGTACTGCACCAATATTTTATATAATACTTAAATCTACAAAAGGAAATTGATATAATAAAATCAACAAAATATTGACATTTTTTAAAATGTCCTCTACGATCAAAGTAAGTAAGTAGTTTGAACACTATTTTGGGGAGTATAAAAAACTCTTTTGTAGCTTCAGAAGAACATTATCCCATGAAAATTTTCTGTTTTGCTGACATTGTCATTTAAATATATTTATGTATCATAATTCTGTCTTAGGATGTAATTTTCATATTGTACTTGTACCTACATATGGTGTAATCTTAATATATTTAGTGATATCAAATAGTCCTTCCAATAATTGCATTACATCAAGATACTGTATAAGTTAAAAAAAAAAAAAAAACAACTTCAAGCAGAATTAAAGATCTGAGACAACAGCAAGAAAACTTGTAAATTCGCATTTGAGATGTATAATAATTGTGATGTTTCTGGGTTCATCCCAGACCAGTGAGGGGTTATGTCACCACCTGCCCTGCAGTTTTGGGTGCCTTCAGTGCTATGCTGCTGTGACTCACAGCCTTAACACCAACAGCCGATGCAAGCTTGTAGGCTGTGGCCTGGCTGCCACCAGTCTTTACTACTTTTTGCTGGGTGACCCCAACACCCGCCTAGTTCTGAATTTCCCCTAAACCATCTGAATGGTAGCAATCTGCTGGGGTTCCCAGGAGTTACTATGTTACCCCTCAGCCGCAGCGAGAGTTTTGCTATTGCTAAGCTGTGTGACAACTCCCTGACACACCAGCTTTTCTGCCTTGCCAGCAAACTCTTCAGGACTCTGCCAGTCCAAACGTTGCATTGCAGGTAACAGACAGTGAGCGCCAACTGCCAAATTCTCCAGACTCATCTCCCAGCCCTCTCCTGGAACATTCACAGCGAGTTGCTCCTTTAAAGAGGCAATACACTGCAGCTCATTAATCTAATTGGGGTTTGACAAAGCACACTTATTTCAATCTAAGTGTTTAACTGGTTTATAGTGAAAGTAAAACAAGTTTATTTAACAAGAGGGCATAGGATTAAGTGATACCAAGTATAAGGAATAAAGACAGAAAGTGTTGCAAGCAAACAAAAGTAAAAATATGCTTCTAAAACTAAAACTTACTTTCAGCAAATTACCATCTTTGCCTAAGCAAGTTTCCCACCTAAACTATTTTGTTGCTTTCTGGCTGGTTCTTCCCACAACCCCAATCAATACATTCATACAGGGAAGTTTTATTACCCAAAGTACAGTAACTCCATCTACTAACCAGGTCACAGCCAATGTTCACAAAGTTACTGAATCTCAGTATTCTTAAATAATTATTTATTTGCACTATTATAGCACCTAGGAATCCTAGTCATGGACCACGACCCCATTGTGCTAGGTGCTGTACAAACATAAAACAAAGATAGATTGTAATCTCCCTGGGGCAGGAACTAAGTGTAAGACAAGAGACAAACAGGGAAAGTACAAGTGAACAATGAGACAATATTGGTCAGAATGATAGACAGTGGTCTCTGCACACAGCAGTGTCACATTCACCGTATCATTAACTGATGAACGTTGATGGTTCCTCTGAACTGGGTTGGTGATTTTCTGAAAAACTGATTTGAGATTTCTGAGACGTCTTATATCTGCTTTGGCTGAAAGTAGTGTGAGAACAGCAGTTTGGCCATGCTACATCCTCTGCTAGCTGGAAGCAGGTAGCACAGTCAACTTTCCCAAATACAGGAACAGTATCCCTGATGATGACACAGCACAACTTATTGCACTGGTATGGGCACCCGCATGGCCCCACAATATGCCAACATTTTTATGGCTGACTTGGAACAACGCTTCCTCAGCTCTCGTCCCCTCATGCCCCTTCTCTATATTGATGACATCTTCATCATCTGGACCCATGGGAAGGAGACCCTGGAAGAATTCCACCATGATTTCAACAGCTTCCACCCCACCATCAACCTCAGCCTGGACCAATCTACACGGGAGGTCCACTTCCTGGACACCACCGTACAAATAAGCGATGGCCACATTAACACCACCCTATACCGAAAACCCACCGACCGCTATGCCTACCTTCATGCCTCCAGCTTCCACCCCGGTCACACCACACGATCCATCGTCTACAGCCAAGCACTGAGGTACAATCGCATCTGCTCCAACCCCTCAGACAGAGACCAACACCTAGAAGATCTTCACCAAGCATTCTCAAAACTACAATACCCACACAAGGGAATAAAGAAAATCAATCAATAGAGCCAGACGTGTACCCAGAAGCCTCCTGCTACAAGACAGGCCCAAAAAAGAAACCAACAGAACTCCACTGGCCATCACCTACAGTCCTCAGCTTAAACCTCTCCAACGCATCATCAGTGATCTACAACCCATCCTGGACAACGATCCCTCACTTTCACAGACCTTGGGAGGCAGGCCAGTCCTCGCCCACAGACAACCTGCCAACCTTAAGCATATTCTCACCAGCAACCACGGACCGCACCATAACAACTCTAACTCGGGAACCAACCCATGCCACAAACCTCGATGCCAACTCTGCCCACATATCTACACCAGCAACACCATCACAGGACCTAACCAGATCAGCTACAACATCACTGGCTCATTCACCTGCACGTCCACCAATGTTATATATGCCATCATGTGCCAGCAATGCCCCTCTGCTATGTACATTGGCCAAACTGGACAGTCACTACGCAAGAGGATAAATGGACACAAGTCAGATATCAGGAATGGCAATATACAAAAACCTGTAGGAGAACACTTCAACCTCCCTGGCCACACAATAGCAGATGTTAAGGTAGCCATCTTACAGCAAAAAAACTTCAGGACCAGACTCCAAAGAGAAACTGCTGAGCTCCAGTTCATTTGCAAATTTGACACCATCAGATCAGGATTAAACAAAGACCGTGAATGGCTATCCAACTACAGAAGCAGTTTCTCCTCCCTTGGTGTTCACACCTCAACTGCTAGCAGAGCACCTCACCCTCCCTGATTGAACTAACCTCGTTATCTCCATACTGATTTATACCTGCCTCTGGAGATTTCCATTACTTGCATCTGAAGAAGTGAGGATCTTACCCACGAAAGCTTATGCTGCCAATACTTCTGTTAGTCTTAAAAGTGCCATAGGACCCTCTGTAACTTTCCCAAAGTCACACAGGAAACCTGTGACAGAGTGGAACATAAAATCCAGGATGGGGGGGAGGGATAGCTCAGTGGTTTGAGCATTGGCCTGCTAAACCCAGGGTTGTGAGTTCAATCCTTGAGGGAGCCACTTAGGGATCTGGGGCAAAATCAGTACTTGGTCCTACTAGTGAAGGCAGGGGGCTGGACTCAATGACCTTTCAAGGTCCCTTCCAGTTCTAGGCGATGGGATATCTCCAATTTATTTCCCAAGTGCTTTAACCGCAAGACCATCGATCCCTTCCTGGAAGTGAAGGATATAGGTGTAAATCCTCCACAGTATTAACATAATGAGTGCAAAAGGAAACAAAACTCTGCTGAACCTCAACAATAGATTTAGTTGAATGCTACAGTATTTCTCATATGAACCCATATATTAATCCACTTCTACCCCTCAACTGAATTTTTGCATTTGTGAAAGGTCTATCTTTACGCCAGGATTTTCTGAATTATTATAAAATTAAGGGAAACAAGAACAAATAGGTCTCTGTGAAAGATCACAGCAAGTCACTAATATTCTGCATCCCAAGAGAAACACAGAAGAGTAGTTGCCTGACAACTACTCCTGCATCAGGTAGAAAATTTATATTTAAGAGGTGCGGTACACAGAGTACTCCGCTCCCGTTGACTCAACAGAATTTGTGGGTGCTCAGCACTTTTTTGGGGCGGCAGGGGGAGGGGGGGAAATCATATTCCATTGCTGAAACTGCCAACAAGTGTGCTGGCTGTGATGGGAGGAACATACGAATTTATACACTGGATCAGACCTGTGGTCCAGCCACTCCAGTCTCCTGTTTCTGACAGTAGCCAGCACCAGCTATCTTCAAAGGAAGGTGCAAGAAGTCCCAAAGGAGACAATTCTGGAATAACCTTCCCATTGAAGAAGTTTGTCTCACTCCCATTAGTTAGTAGTAATTGCAAATTCTACTAGCTCCACAGTATTTATTTTTAAAGGAATATGCAAGCTTCTTAGCCTACAACATCTTTGACATTTCAGTCAAAATTTCTATAGTGCCTACTGCGGTGGCAGGTAGGAATTTAGTTAGGGAGATTAAAAAATACTAATTAGTAAGAACAAAATCAATAGGCCTCATTGTGCTCTGGAGCTCCCTACCAAGTGGCTGCCAAAGAGTCACTTCTAAAAGCAAAAAGACATTTTTAGCTGAAAATGCTGCTGGCTACAGCATGTTCAAACCTAAGAATCATCCTCATGAACCTCACAGCCAATTGTGTCTGCTATGATGGAATATAGTGAGAGATGGCCCCTTAGGAAGCCACCTTCCAAAGCATTCTGAATTTTCCCCACACCTCCAAGTAATCACCAACGCAATGAGTTACAGCCAGTAGCAGAGACTCATGCACAGATGTGTGTTCTCAGTGGCCCACGCCACTCCGGAGGTGCCGTTCAGCACTATCTAGAGGTGCCAGGTTGACTTCAAAAGTAATGTTAAGTAATTAAGCATGGGGGTGACAAGAGCTTGAATAATTCTGCAGAAGGCAAGATTGCCAACTGCAAGCATTCAGAATCACAAGTTACACTACAGGTGACGTTGATGGTACCATTCTTTCTTCCCAGTTCAATCTCTCCCACCCACCCCCGCCACCGCCCCCGAGTGGCCAAATGTCACCATTATTCATGAGGTCATGTTGACTTGCCTGTGGGTCACAGCAGGGATATATGGAGATGCTTTAGAGTGGCTATTCCTTCCTTGCGAACATCCTTAAGAAGGTAGCGATTGGACACTGCTCCCCTCTCTGAGGGCGTTCTCACGTGGCATTCTACAGGGTTCTATCTGGTCATCCCTCTTGTTTACATGTACTCAGGATAGTGAGAAGAGATGGTCGGCAGTATTTTCAGTATGCTGATAACACATAGTTTTTCACCTCCATTTCACCTGACCCAGCCAAAATAGTCAATGATTTTACTTGATGTCTGGGCAACACTGGATCATGGTTGAGAGCCAGCTGGGTCAGCTCAATCCAGACAAGACTGAAGCAATGTCAGATGGCTGAGGAAAGCAACCAGATGCTATGGCATGAATTGTATCTGTCCCTTTGGTTAAGGGAGCTTTTCTGCCATTTGTTGGTCAGGTTCATGATCTGGGGGGTCTGGGGAGATTGCTACAAGAAGAGCAGCTAGCAGCAATGACAAGTCAGGTCAGCTTTTTACCATTTATGTACAGCCAGGAGGTTGCAGCTGTTGGATGCAGAACTTGCAACCATCAGCCATGCTTTTCTCACCTCAAGATTCGATACCGCAAAGTAGTCTACATGGTGCTACACCTTAAAACAGCATGGAAACTGAAGCAAGCACAAAAAACATCTGCCCACTTTGTCTTCCCACAACCCTCTTAAACCAGCGTGCCATGATCCACATTGCCTTCATGTGGGTTTCTCGGCGAAGTATGAGGTGTTGGATTTGCTCTTTAAAGCCATTAATGGCTTAGGACCTGAACAATTGTCTCTGCTTATATCACACTACTATGGTTGAGATCAGCACAGGCACTCAAGCTGGAGCCCTACAGATATGACAAGAGGGCTGCTGGCAGGGTGTTCCCATGTGGGCCCCTTGACTTTGGAATTCACTTCCCCTCAGTCTGAGAGAGCCTGAGCCTGTTGACCTTCAGAATGCATCATAAAGCTCATCTTTTCCCTGCAGGCATTTGAAAGTGGGAGGGAATTGTTCGCCAGTGTTTACACTGCCTGGCTCACTTGATCTACCTTAGACTGTACCACTGCACTTAGAATGTATTTTTAAGTTATGTTAGGGAATAGGCATCCCTTTTTACATTTCTGTAAGTTAATACCACCTCAGTCTGTACCCAATTGCCATTATCTAAGAAAATTCAGCAATACCTCATAACAAGCGGCATAGCCAGCTGAGACACGTTAGCTTTCATGGATTCTATGCTAGAGAGAAAAGTCTTTGCCTTTAGCGCTGCTTCTCCATAAGAATGCACAAATCCTCTATGACACAGCTGATCATACTCAGTCTCCTGCTATGGCAATCCAGTGTTCTCCCCTGCAACGACAGCTGGTGCTGAGCAGTTTTTTAAAAACCATGCTGACCTAACAAAGTTGATATGTGGAAGGAGGCATCCAGGTACCACTCTGTGTGTTATCTGCTATGCATAACAATTATGTTCCACTGGACTCATTCGGATAGTCTATGACTCCCTCAGATCATTCTGGAACCGAATACAATCTATCAATCTCCAATAGTGGACCATAGAAGCAGGTGTGACCATGAATATCTATTCTCACTCCACCTCATTTCCAGACACCACCCAAAATCAGAACTGAAATATGTTCACAAGTAAGAACTGACACTCATAAGCCACCTTGGATAGTTCCATGAGATTCCACAAATCAAACTCTTATTCAGTTATTTAAAGTTTACTTTTATTACCCGTTATTCTAACACTCTTGAGTTGACCAGCTTGTGGTGCAGACATTAAAGAAAATGACTTCTACCAAGAGAAGCTTGCAACTTCAGATTTACAGATTAATCTGCCATGTGTTACTCTGCTAGTTTTATTTTTAGGTACTATCTAGGAAGGTATTTAAATATAGTAGTGGGGGGCAGAGTCTACCAACCTCCTGATCAGGAAGAGCATATTGAGTGCACAATGTTGGGGGAAATCAAAGGCTTCATTTGAGTTAGATTTGACTACTCATGTGCTTTAGGCTAAGCACATATGTAAGTCTTAGCACAAACTGGCCGAATGTCCCATGTTGGGGCTTTTGCACCTTTGGAGGAGCGAGAGAGTTTAGCATTAGCTGGACGTTTCTGCTTAGATGAGCAGTGGTGAAAAAAAGAAATGCACAATCTATGGCTGGACTCAACTGCTCTCCCAGAGTGCTGCAGGTAATAAATTTGCATGGGCAAGGGAGGAGCGGGGAGAGGTTTCTGCCATCCACAACTGTGCTATGGCCAGACACAAATTAGCCCTAAATAAAAAGGAAAGCACAATTCCTCAAAATTTCCATCAAACTCAGCTAATAAGAGGCCCATGTGCATCTTTTGCTGGAATTTCTAATACATTTTCTTACAAGATACACAGAAAAAAGTGAACAAGCAAAACATCACCTGTATATAAGAGTCAAGAGATGTACCAAATGACAGCATAAGAAGTATCTCAAATAGAAATAATTACTGGCACTTCACGTAAGAACAAAGTCAACAGATGTTAACAGGCCTGAGGTAACAGTACATCCACATTAAACTACTTATTAAAGACCCCAGTTCAGCAAGGTACTGCAGCCTATACTTACAATTAAGCATGTGCTTAAGTCCCATTGACTTCAATGGGACTTAGGCATGTGCTTCAGTGCTTTGCTGAATTGAGGCCTAAGCCATCTACTCTTATGTGATAGACATAATTTGAACTGTAGGGGAATTATGATACTGTGATTAGGGTACTACCCTAGGACTTGGCAGACACAAGTAAGTGTATGGAGGGGATAGTATGACAAGACTGCCTACAATGGCAGGTAGCCAATCTGTGACTGCTAGCAGCAAATATCTCCAACAGCCAGGGATGGGACACTAGATGGGGATGGCTCTGAGTTACTACAGAGAATTCTTTCCCAGGTGCCTTTCCCAGGTGCCTGGTGGGTCTTGCTCACATGCTCAGAGTCTAACTGATCAACATATTTGGAGTCAGGAAGGAATTTCCCCCCGGTCAGACTGGCAGAGACCCTGGGGGTTATTTGCCTTCCTCTGCAACATGGGGCATGGGTCACTTGCAGGTTTAAACTAGTGCAAATGGTGAATTCTCTGTAACTTGAAGTATTTAAACCATGATTTGAGGACTTCCGTAACTCAGACAGAGATTAGCGGTCTATTACAGCAGTGGGTGGGTGAGGTTCCGTGGCCTGCAATGTGCAGGATGTCAGACGAGATGATCATGATGATCCCGTCTGACCTTAAAGTCTATGAATCTATGAGGTTCAGTCCCCTGATCCAGCCGATTGTATGTGCGAGACCATGGGAATTAGGTACTTAGCCATTTCTGAAAATCCCTTTAGGTACCTGGATGCTTGTTTTAGCACCTCAATACCTTTAAAAATCTGGTACAGTCTCTGTGCTTCAGTTCCCTGTCCGTATAATGACTTTCCTACTTCACAGAAGCATTCTGAGGATAAATAAACTGAAAACTGAGGTGCACTCAGACACTGCACTCAGGGGGACAATATAAGTACCTAAGACCCAGAGAAGCTGTCCTGCCTTTCGGATTATATTACTTTGAACCCTTTTGCATTTTGAAAGTAACAGTCCGTAAAACTGGCCAAACACAAGCCACGTACCAATTACCATGAAAACAGGCCCAGAATTCAGGTTGTCCAGCATGCCACACAGATTATTCCATTCTCAGGAATATCCATGTCACATATAGTATAGCTAGGCCACTGCGCACATGTTCTCAAAAAGGTACCAGCAGCCACACCCCGCCCTTTCTCCAGAAAACTCCCCATGGCGCCCCCTGTTAGAAATCAGCAAACTATAAAAGCAAGAAATGGGTTATGATGGTGCAGACCCAAAAACTTCCTTTCTTACCCACCTGAAGACTCTGGTTCTAACTTAGTATAAGGGGACTGTTAGCCGCTTACTAAAGTGCTTCCTGGGGGGTTGGTTGGCTAGCTCCCAGTACCAAAAGAAAGGGGAAGGGCCGATGGGAAATCAGGACCCTGAGAGAGTCCTCAGGGGCTCCAGGTCAGCCTGATTGACAGGGCAGGCAGGCTAATGAGGGAGTCAAGAGGCCGGGGTCCCACCCTCCGTATAAGCTGGGGCTGCCTGGTCCAGAACGATGCTGAGCTCAGGAGAGAGCAGCAGGCAGCGGGGCTAAAGAAGCAGTCCTGGGAGCAGATCCACGCTGGGAGCAGAGCTGCAGCAACCAGAACCAGAGAAGCCAGAGAGGCAGCCCAGGGCGCTGTGCTGGAGGCAAAGCAACAGCAGAGAGGCAGAGTGGAGCTGAAGCTGGGGCACTCCAGAGCCAGCTGCAGTGAGAAGCTGGGTAGGGATGTCAGGCGTCCATTTTTTGATTGGAACATGCGGCTGAAAAGCGACTTTGGCAGTTCCAGCAGCACTGCTGACCAGGCTGCTAAAAGTCCAGTTGGCTGCTAAAAGTCTGGTTGGCCACAGTGGCCAGCTCCATGTGACTCCTGGAAGTGGCCTGCATGGCCCTGCAGCACCTAGGCACAGGGGCAACCATGGGGGCTCTGCGCACTCCCCCTGCCCACGCACTGCCCCAAATGTCAGCTCCATGGCTCCCATTGGCTGGGAGCCGGAGGGACATGTCGCCGCTACTGGGAGCCACCTGGGATAAGCACCGCCCGGAACCCACACCCCCAGCCCAAAGACCGTACCCCCTCCAACATCCCAAACCCAGCCCGGTGAAAATGAGCGAGGGTGGGGAAGAGCGAGAGTCGGAGAGAGGGGGGAAATGGAGTGAGGTGGGGGGCGGGGCCTCAGGAAAGGGGCAGGGCAAGGGCGTTCAGTTTTATGCAATCAGAAAGTTGGCAACCCTACAGCTGGGGAATATGGGGGGGGGGGAGGAACTGGGCAGAGGGCCCAGCGCAGGGAGATTCCATCAGCGAAGGGGCCTTGCAGGGGGATCATAACCCCGACGGGGGGGGCTGATGCTGGGAAGAAGGTTCCTGCCACCCAAAGCCTGAAGACATGTGGCCTCCACCAGAGCAAGTATCTGACCCGCAGCATGCCTGCAGCACAGCCAGGGCCCAGGAGGGAGGCCTGGCACATGTGAGAAACAGACTGTGAACTTCCCTTACATTCCAGAGATGGCTGGTTGTGATGTCCCCGTGCCACAGAGTAGGGTTATGTGTTTTCCTTTAACCTTTCTCATTTTTTCCTTATGTTTTTAAATTATATTTGTTGATCTATATGCAGTGATCAGTGGGTCAGGGAAGCATCCAGAGCCAAGAGAGTACCCTGCAGTGGGGACACCCTAACCCCCGGGGGTTGAGCTCCCTAGAGATCCTGGGCCCAGCCTTGTCGGGGTTGTGAGGACTCTGCCACACAGGAGAGCAGAAGGGGAGTCCGAAGTCAGGCAGGCCTCTAGGTAAAGGAAGTGGGAGCGAGGACTCACATCCTTTCACTAGCCAATTCCACTGGGGTAGTGTATAAGCCAGGAAGTTCCCCACAATACAGTGAGACCATGCCCCCACTAACATTAGGGCACAAAGCTATAAATAAAAAGTGTTAGGAACATTCCAGTTTTGGAACTTGCACAGTCTTTAAGAGAGGAGATTTTTCTTTGTCTCTATTCAGTATATATTTGCTATACTCTGATTCGCTATTTGACCTGCTTATTTTACAGCACGGAGATATTTGCCTGAACTTTGAATTTCTTCTTGAAAGAACAGTATATACTGGAGTACTGACTTTTTTTATGATGGTGAGATAATGGAAAACCATTTTTTTCATCACACAAACATAACTCGAGTCTGGGATTTTACCTTTTGTTGTAAATTGATTAATCGTGTGTTCCAAAAAGAGATCATCTTTCACATCACTAATGCTAGACTCTTCTGGAGCTACTCCTGATTTATGCAGCATAAGTGAACACTTTTCCAAAAACCAGATCCAGTTGGGAATGGCAACAATCCATCCCCTTAAATATAAAGAACTAGGAGTGTCTTTAAACCATGAGCCCAAAGCGAAGTGACTTGAAAAAGAAAAATAGCCTACGCCGAGAGGTGGGCTGGAGAACAAAAGGAGGGGGAGGAGCAGCAGCTTTGGGGCAAAAAGAGCAAGGTGAGTCCTTGCTGATGGGAATGGGTGAGGACTCCAGCTGGGGGTGCAGGCTCTGCGGTGGGGCCAGGGATGAGGGGTTGGAGTGAAGAAGGGGGCTCTGGGTTAGGGGGTGGGGCTGAGGGGTTCAGAGTGTGGGAGGGGGCTCCTGGCTGAGTTGCGGGCTCTGGGCTGTCCCTTTAGTTCTCCTGCTCTTTTAGTCCCGATCCAATTAGATCTAGGAGAGAATGCAGACCATAGACTTGAGGAACATGCAACAAACTTCTAGCCATGCTCTTAAACGTTGACATGGTATGTCCTCTCTCAGGGACTACACCCAATATTGGTAAAGAAACTGACCTTATGATCCAATAGGCGTTCTCTCATCGAATTACTGTGTTCTATCCTTATCAGCCCAGTGAGATAAGCAGAAAGTTATTTTAAATACAGTGAACCAGGAATACCTGACCCTTGCGAAATAATCCAACCATTCCAAATATTAAATATGAGCCACCATTAAAATGGACAATATGCTCAGAGAGCAGCAAAGCGGTCTGCTTTCGTACATTGGGGATTTTACGGGGTCTTCGCTGTGATACAAAAAGGGGAGCCAGTGATATGTCAAATATCTGTATGTCTACCACTGTACTACACACCGTCTGGTAACAGTGTCAAGAAAGTACAAATTTGACATGTCTAGGGTGAGTTCAACACAAGTCATTACACTTAGGTTCCTTAGCATCATTCTTCATCATCATCATCATTCTTTAGCATCACCATCCTCTTCTCTCTCTCTCTCCCTCCCCCCAAGTTATTCATTCATAATGTGGTTTCTTAAAGTAAAAACACCATACTGTGACTAAGTAATAAGCCTGCAGCTCTAAACAAATAAAATTAATTTTATTCTCCTGCTTCGTAACAGGATCTGAAAATCATGAAAGAGCTTAAGTGCCTCAAAGAACATCCTTTGAAAATCATGCTTACGGGCAGGAATACAAATTGGATGCTGGTCCCTAGGCCGTTGGCCTACCTTATTAGATTGGTGGCTTGCATTTAATTTCCCCTGACTAATAATTCACCTTTATTAAATTATAATTTAACACTCACAATCAGTTTTGAAGTTAAAATGAAAAAGAAGCATTAATTGCTTTTATGAAGAAATTTGAAGAGGCTTATAAATTGTTAAACTGTCAACACTGTTCACATCATTAGTGGCATCATGACACAGCAATTAAAATTAGAGCACCTTTATGTCTTTTCAGTTTTGTTTGGAATAAGAACAGGGTGATTATGGTTTTCCCATGCTGGGCAACACCTTAAATACCAAGAAAACATGTATGGAGGTAGAAAGGTAGACACACCAACACTTGTAAATGGTTATTATTAAGTTTTAAAAAACTATACTATGCTTGATACGGTATTCTTAATCTTTAGGTAATCTAACTGTCATTAGCCTTTAGTTTACATTTAGAAATACTAGCTCATCTATATTATGACAGTATTATATGGAGTTACTACCTGGTATTTCAGAACATTTTTTGTTATTTCATGGTAACTCCAAAGTAATGTTGTGTCGCTACTCTAAATGAGGTTTGAGGTTTCTTGCACTGGCATATTTCAATGGACACAGCCATTTATGAGAATTGAAAAATCCATGCAGGTGTAATCATCCTTCAACTGTGATCTTAACTCTTTTTAGTAGCACCAAGTAGTTATTTGATCACTGTACTTTTTAACGAACAGAACAGCTTTAAAACTATTTGCATAATTATTAACAGACAGCTGTGCATGGGAACTGGCAAAAAATTCTGCACTCCCTACAATTCCATGGTGGATGCTCAAATGATCCAAGAACGAAACTTATTTTTTCCAAAGCTAATAAGTCTTGTGTTAACAAGACATCTCTATTAAATTATTTTAGAAAAAGAATAATGAGCAAAAATGGGTACAAGAAAATGTAAAATCAAAATTTTCTTTAAGGAAAAAATTAAAAACCCAACCCAACACCTTCTTTGCAAAATTAGAGGTGGGATTCCTTTATAGAGCCAAAAATGAACTTCTCTGGATTACTACGCCACCTTTTGACTGAATTTCTCTCTTAAATTTAATTGATTGTCCAGCCCAAAAAGCAAACATTTATTTAAATATGCATTTGTCACCTTCTGCAGACTTTTAAAGGTTTTATGGGCTTACTTTATTTATTATACAGAAGTGCAGAGCTGCATACTTCATCATTTCTAGTCTCATTAGGAGCATCATCACCGACATCAATGAAAACAGTAGATACATTTCTACTTAGTTCAGGAATTCAGAATAGCAGGTATACATTTCAAATGCAACGAAGCTGGGCAAGTGAGAGATTAATGATTTAGTTACCTTTGTTAGCCAAGTACATAGTTAAGTCTAAAACAAATTCTATAATCCAATTGTTTCTCCTATGTAAATCTGTACTTGTACTACTGTAGAAATAAAGGAAACCCTTTCTTACTCTGGATTTCCTATAACATCTGAAATGTATCAGTACTGTAAGCCCTACCATATAGCCAACAAATTCCAATTTGCTCTGAATCTTATCTATATCCCTATTCAGGCATTAAATAAAATAGCACAGATAATCAAAGGAGTTACAACATGCATTTAAATATATTAACCGTGTCCTACCTTGCATCCAAACATCAACGATAAAGTGTTGTTGGTGCATGCAACTTTGCAGTGGCAAATCATTGGTGTAAAGCAGTCAGGATTTTTAACAATAGGGCACATTCCTTTAGTGCTGCAGTAGTAGCAGCCTACTGAAAGATAAAAACAAGTAGCTGATACGGCACATGGAGTGGCAACATATGCTGCTCAACAGCTATCTTCTCTTGCTAGTCGGAAGCAGCCTGCTTGAATCTCTACCTGTGTCCCATTCAGCCATCCCCTTCTTTGTTGATGAATCAATGATGCAGCATTGATCATGAATCTCAGGGTTTCCCTTCCACTGGGAAATTAGTTTTTACATTGAAGGGAAAAAATGGAAATGAGGGGGAATAGCAGGTGTGGCAGTATTAGCATGTAAAAGGATATAAACGCCTACTCATAACAATCACATAAGATTGTCATGCTAGCTCAAGTGGGCTGAAATTATTCCATCGGAAGAAAAATACTGCAGCTCCTGATTTGGTAAAAAGCCAGTGAGTTGCTGCAATACATAGTCATTGTGGGGAGGGGAAAAACAAATAACAAAAAAACTACTTATCTAACAAGACACAATCTTCAGCCTTTATCAATATGCATTCCAATAAGGATTCCCTCTCCTCCAACCCCCAGAAAAAGGATCTATTGAATTTCAACTTCATAGGAGCTACGACCTTTGCTTTCTCCAAAAAGATGAATCTCAGCATGAAACAAACTGTACTCAAAGCTGAAAATCTCAGCTGCTGGAGTTTGCAATGGGAGAAAACACTGTTACAAGTAGCATTTACCCAATCCTCGCCTGCCACATGGGAGCTTTCTCCAGGCACAAATTTTCAAATAGACAGTCTGATGGATTGCAGGAGACACTGAAAAAAAAAATACATGAAGCTACATGGAAAACGAACCAGCATGAAGCTTAAAAAACCCAAACATCCCTTTAAACTCTGTTTGAAGTACTATACCTACAGATGAGGCAGCTATAATTCAATAATATAACCTTTAAACATATTCTACCCATTAGCCTCCAGTATGTCAGGAATTTAACCATTACAGGAGGTTAGGGGAACTATAATATTTTGGCTGTAGTAATAGCTAGCAGCGGTCGTATTTCCTCAATTTCAGTAGTGACGGATCAAAATGTATAATGAATCATGTGGATGGTCAATCTGATAGCTGTAATTTTTTTAACTTTATGTTAAAAGCTGAATGAATAAAAAAGTGTAAATACAAAAAGCAAGAAGGAGAAAAAAGGGGGAAGAAGGCAGTTTAAACACTTTCACAGCTGACAGTGAAATAATCCCAGCAGTTGTTTAAATAGTGACTTGACTTTACCATTTGTAACTTATGAGGCTCTGCTCATCACACTATGAGCTCTTTCTGATTAAATGAGAGCAGTTTGTTTCCCTGACAATTGTCGGTGTATTCTGAAGAGATGATTGGAATATTTTCTGCGAGGGACCAGGCTAAAGTGAGCACAGAATGTGCTTCACAGACTATAGAAACACTTATGGCAAATGAAAGAACAAATATGGATGTGCTTCATCGAATTCTCAGAGTAAATATTAGAGAATTTGTAACTAGATTATATTTTAACTCTATATCGTTATGCTGACTGGAGGCCACAATGTAAAGGGAGCAGTACAATAACTAAAAATAAATAAGTACAGAACTGGATTTTTTCCTATGTAATTTACCACTCCCCTGCCCCCCGCTTTCCAAAAATCTGAAAGTTTAGATGCAGATTTTTGATAGCCCAGTAACATGCTTAAACCACTGCCATCAGCTGGAATACCAGTTGTTATGCTTATTGCCGAAATCAGCTAAAAGGAGGCCTTAGCACAACTAACAGACCAGGAGAGGAGAGTGAAGTGAGAGTAACCTTGAGGAGTGAACATGACCCTATGCTCTCCTGACTTGACTTATTTCTCCGAATCATGCAGTTTTGCAAGATGGAAAGTCTGGCAATAGTTAACTATTACTATTGGTTAACTGATGGAAAGTTCCCCTGCCTCTCTGACAGGCTAGAAATCCCCACCCTTAATTTAGTTCTGTTCAACGGAGGGAGGGAGGGACTTATGAGCAAGCTATGTAATATTGACAAATTGGATATAAAGAGGAAGAAATATGAGCTCGGGGACACTTGAATGCTTGGACATCTCTCCAGTTCCCCTGCAGATGGAAGGCTGGCCACTGGACATCTATAGTTATCCACTTAAGACCTCTTATAGACCCTGGATAAATATGAATCTGAAGGGTGCTTTGGGGAGCTCTGCTAACCAGTTGCAGATGCGTGCAAGTGCTGGAGACTAAATAAAGTAGAAGCTTTGAGTAAAAGCACTTGTTTGCCTGCTTGCATCAATTATCTATCGGTTGGATGGCAGTGTCCCCATTGATTTATTTCCTGAACACCATCTCACAAACAGTAAAGTTACCAAAAGTTTTAAGTTCAGCAAAACCCCAGGTAACAAAAGGATTTAGTTTCTTAAACAGTATGGATTTTGTTTTTTTAATACCCTTGATCACTAACTTTTCCTTTTAGAAGTTTTCTTCACTTATAAACTAATCATGATTTGATACAATAATATTTTACATTTATTAGTTCTGATTCCTTAAGGATAGGACTGAGGTTTCCCAGTTTGCATACAGGGAACCTAGATACTACAGTAGTGTGTATTAAAAGTGCTTAGATACAAAATTGATCAGAAAGACTGTATTATGGAGCAGCATCAATTGCTCCATAGTTAAAATTACAACCCAGTTCCCATCGTAAGTCCTAACTTTTTTTTTTTTTTTTTAAGGATTTTCTTGCAAATGACAGATTTTAAAACTTCACTGTCCTCAATTCACTCTGGCCATTGTTTGATTTCACACAGCCTTGAAATGTGTTTTATATGCCACATTAGATCACATGGGAGTTTATTATAGAGCTGCTATTTGACCAAACATCAATAATCCATGCTCTGTTTGACCTATTATTCCAAAGTAACACAAAAGCAGGACTTCTTTCCAACTTTTCCTCATGGTTAGCTATGAAATATTGCTTGACCCTATTTAGAATACATGTTATGACAAATGCTCATAAAAATATCTGAATCTTTGATCTGTTTATTCCCAGCCTTGCTGTCTCATTATTAAACAGATTTTCTTTCAAGTCCTGTCTCTCTCATCACCAGCACCGGTGTAAATTTAGAAAAGTGTGGTTTCCATGACAATACATTCCATAGTTACAGTTAGCAGCCACTATCATTAAAAAAAAAAAAATGAATCACACTGTTACCTGAAGGTGTGAGCACACTGCATTACTGGTCTGATAAGCACTAATCTGGCAATATTTTTAGGAGGAGACACTACTACAGAATTTCAGAAAATGATGCATTTGTTTTAACAGTTCTAATACCCACTCAGCTGAGACATTTAAGTGATCAGTAACGCTCTCAATTCTTCCCAATAGTTATTTCCGTTTAGAAAGAACACATTGCATCTGCACCATTAAGTATTTTAAACATGACATCTTCATTTAAAATAGACCCACAATCACGATCTTCAATTAATTTGCACAAACCCTAGTTAAAACTGCCTGCATTTTATTTCAACTCAGAAGAGGTGGGGAGATGAAAGAGAGGCCATTTATTCGTCTTTCAGGGGAATTTTGGATCTACTTGCTTAGGTTTGCAGTTCCAGGAGAGAGGACACACTGATTTGTTCAACCCCCCTCCCTGCTTAATGTTCCTCATCCTAAAAATGTAACAGGCTTCCAGCCAAAACACATTTCACGTGTGATTTTATTTAATGTTAAGATGTTTCAAATAGTGATTGTCACAGGCTTCCACAAGACAAGAAATATTGCCCTTCACTCAATCTTATTGCCTCTTTAACTAAAAAAAAAAAAAAAAAAAAAAAAAAAGTGTTATCTGATGCATGGTCATTTGGGAAAGTCACAGAGAAATATCCTCTAGCGTAACTAGAAGTAGGTTCGTTCTAGTGGCAAATTGGAATAATAATAATTCACATCACAAATGGCCAAGAAATTTATTTCAATTAGGTGACAACCACCCACAGCAAGTTGCCATACAACCACGATTGCCCAAAGTTCCTTCTCTATTATTACTTTGTGTAGTACCCATCAGTGAAACAGAAGTAAATTGCTAATTGCTGGGAAAAGAATTTAAATCAGAGTCAGATTGCAGGAGCAAGGTTTCTTGGGAAAAAAAATGTACATCCATATACTCTCTTTGAAAAGATTAATAGAGGAACATATATTGAAGATGTTACCATACAACTAATAAATTCCCCATATCTGCTGCATTTTGCAACCCTCCTCTCCCCCAAAAAAATCCTACTTGCAACTCCTGCCACAATGAAGTACACCTCTCTTATTTGCTATTATCTCTCCCAGCTAGTCAGGATGTACAGCAGCTATCAGATTGCTGAATAAGCATCCAGTGCCATTATCTGAGCTTGTTCCCCAAGACAGTCATTCTTCTCCTCTTCAGGTCAACCCAAAATATTATTTGTGGAGGTGAAGAGAATCCCCTCTTCCTGTTCCTACACTACTGTGCTAGCAGCTGGGGACTACTGGAGACAGCTAACAGAGATTTTCCTTTACCTATTTTAGAGCAAAAGATTCTTTGCCTCATGCTTTATGTGCGCAGTCTAGACTACGATTTGTGCACATACTGCCATGGAGTTATGTACCTCTTTTCTCCAATAACATTTTATAATTAAGAGAGTTTCTTCTTGCCGCTTCCATCTTCAGAGTGTTCCCTTCTAAGTCACCATTTGCTGTCATTCTGTTCATTGTCAACAGATCCAGAAGTGACAGAAGGCAAGGACAAAATGTTCATTCTAGCAATGCAGAAAATGGGGTGTATATACTGCACATTAAGCATCAGTTAAGAGCACTACTGGAAAAGAAGATCAGGAGACTGAAAGATGAGATCATCGGGACGACGGGAAAGGATCACAGAAAGAGTGACTTTCTTCTAACGCTCAATCAGGAATTTTATTAGAATAAATAAAATAGCACCACCCATAAAGCTACTCTCTTTTCCTGCTTCACTGTAGAGCTTCTTGTTTAGAACCTTCCCTGCCCCACCTCCAGCTTGGCAAAGAGTAAACATTTCCAGTCCTCCACGTATTGTCCACACAAGAGGCCATTCAACATATAAAACCATGGGTGCTAGTGTTACCTAGCACTGTACAGCAAACGGCAGTCTGATAATACAGATAGCAGAAAGCATGGATGCAATATTTTTAAAGAGTTGTGGAGGATAGTGTAAAAGAGGCAGCCAGAGAGAGCTAACAGTGGGTGGAGAAGGTGGAGGCCATCTGGTACCTATGAGAAAAGGGATGCATGAGCTTGTTTTACAGTAATATTTAGAAAAAATTATGCCAGTTTGGGCATTTGCAAGGAATAGTAATCCGTGCCCTGTGTATCAGTCCATCCAGCTTGTAAAGTCCACCTGCACTCCCAGCCCCCAGTGAAAAGTGCCTGTACCTAATCCTTAACATTTGAGAAGATCATATCTAGTCCAGATTTAGCAAGAGGGCTTCCATGCTATGTCATACAGAGCCCTAGAAAAACCCCGGGCTAGTTCACAAAGCATCTCCAGATATTCACCCTTATTTGTATTGGGACATCAGTTTATTAAAAAATTCACCTATTGTCTTTAATGGGGAGTTCTGCTTAACAACTAATGTCATAATATAAATCCTTATAGTTTCTCTTGCTAAATTGCATCTCTTGTACTTATGCCTGCTTGCTCTAACCTAAATTCTGCTAGCTCCTCACTGCTTACACACGTCGGTTAGCAACAGACTGATATCATTCAAGCTTTGGTCAAGCTACTCATTGTTATATTTTTAACCTGGTTACAGTTCAAGATCACCAATCCCTTAATCATTTTCGTTGCTCTTTTCTAAATTCCCTGTTCACCAAAGGGACCTCCCAAAAACTAAACCTGGCTCTAACAATGATTAAAAAGATGAAGTCTCCTCAAAGACTGAAAAAACAACAACTTAGAATGGCTCCCTCTATGACAAAGGCAACAGATGCTAAAGAAGCTGGAAACAAAGTTGAAATAGCTCCTATTAAAAATGAAAATTGTGCAGCACTGTGACCTATGTTCATTAAGAGCAAGAATCTGAGCAATACTTTCCCAGTCTAACAGCATGAACTCCGGGCATGTCACTGGGAATATGTTTTCAAAATTGGCCAGTCACTTTGGGTGAGTCCACTCTGGAAGAACCAGATTTTCAGAGCTGTTGAGCATCCCCCACTCACTGTGAAATAAAGAATTACTAGAGAACATTGAAGTCATGAGAGCCGGGGGTGGTGCTCAACACCTCTGAAAATCCAAAGGCGTCTCAGATTAAGTTTTGAGCGTGTCTTGTCTCTCTCGGTTTTCCCAGCTGTTGAATGAAACATCACCTACCTAGTAGGTGAAATATTGGGTTCATAGTGTGTGAAATTCCTGGCCCAGTTAAAGAACAATGGCAATTCTCCCATTGCGTTCAGTAAAGCCAGGAGTTCCCCCACTTTCTGTAAAGCCCTATGACTGCCTCATGTGGCAGGTGCTATAGAAGTGCCTAGATTTATTATTTGTATATTAATCCTGTGAGCAGGAGGGAAGTGCAGGCTAGCATTCAAATGGCACAGCTGGAAGAAAACAGAGACCCTATGCAGGAAAAGATACAGTGCCATCTGAATATCATATCTGTGGCACTGCATAGCCCAAACAGCATTTCCATTTCCCATGTATTTAAGCAAGTGCGCTACAGTGCATAGTAGGGGCCCATTTCTCCAAACACATAGGTGCAAAACTTCTAGGCTGACCAGATAGCAAGTGTGAAAAATCGGGACGGGGTGGGGGGTAATAGGAGTCTATATAAGAAAAAGCCCCAAATATCGGACTGTCCCTATAAAATCAGGACATCTGATCACCCTAATAACTTCACACATATAAATAATGACCTTTCAGTCACTGGGATTACTCATGAAGTTATGTACATGAGTATGTGTTTGCGGGATTTAACTATTGGAAGAGTGACTTTTCTGGCATGGATTTAAATTTTGGGGAGGACAGCATGTAACCATTTCTACCCCATAATCAGTACGTAGGCGGTAGCATTTTGTTGGTTAACAGAAGTGAGCATATAACAGATTGTGCCATAAAATTTTTTGAGTGAATGATCTCATCAAATGGGATCCTCCCTATGAGTTATAGTGCTCTGTTCAATACCATATCCTCTAACACACCGTATGCTAACGTGTCTTGCTTTATAATATCCCACCACTACTTCATAGGTCAGCCTCTCTGTCTTCTTCCTTCAATCTCGATCTATCGGACTCTTACCCGCACAATTCTCAGGACTGTGCTTTACCCAACCAAACCATCTAAGCCTACACTCCCTCATTTTTTTCCATTTATGTGTGTTACTTTGAGCATGTCTCAAACATACACATTCCTCAAGAGATCTTTCTTTCATATACCACTCATCCACATCAACATTCACATTTCTGTGGAACAGATCATTTGCTTATGTTACTGGAATTCCCTGAGGAAATTCCAACCAGTATTTAAAATAAAGTTTTGGAATTTAGCTTACAATACCTGGATTTGCCTTACTCTCCCTTTGCAAGTTAGAACTTTTTTTTTTTTTCTTGGAAGTTAAATTCTAACTTCTTACTAAAGTTACACAGAAAACTGATGCTGCCCAAAGAGAGGCATATAATGGTAACACTTTTCTTTGACGTGCTAAACACATCTGAAAGGTTAAATTTAAATAAATAAATAAATAATAGAAGCTGAAGAGAGACACATGAAGGGAGAAAACCAGATTTCCACCTGGGCTGTTGTGCACAGTGGATCATTAAAAACCCCAAAGCAATGAGTTTATTTATATCTTTCAGCCAGCTGCAAATGAAAAGAGAAACAAAGGAGAGAAAAAAAAAACAAAACGCATCTACTCAGACTAAGCATTCAGCACAAAAGGGATAAACATGAGCGTTACTACAAGTTTTCATAGATATAAAACAACCCAATTTGTTTTGAAAATCCTTTATTAAAAGGGATGTTCTGCTATGCTTTTGTTGAAGATTTTTTCACAACAAATTAAGCACAAGCAACAGGCCTCATCCTGCAAACCTATGTGACTAACAGAGCACAGGCCTTCATTCTGCTGAGACTTTAACCACATGTGTAGTCCCATTGATTCAGTATGGCTCTTCATGAGCTTGAAGCAAAGCATGTTGAAAAATCTGGCTTTGATCCTGCAAATAGTGCTCAGTTCTGGAGTAGTTCCTTTTCCTTCTAGGGTAATTGGACTACTCACAGTAGCAAGTACTATATTAAGTAGTAGGCATTTTAAAAATCGGCCTAGTATTAGCACCATTAACAGATAGAGTGTGTGACAGTTTGGAGAATATGACTGTTAGCTGATGAATTCCTCCTGTTTTATGAATGGCATTTTTAATGGTAACCTTCAGTGTGAATTAGAACATCCATGTTGTAGCAGGAACAGACTAATTGGAGAAGTTGAAAAAGGTCCATCAATAATTGAATAGATTTATTCTGGTAGGACAATAGGGTACCTCCAATAGAGCCATTTACTTCTAAGGACTCTCTGCCTAGCAACCATTAAGGGGGTTGGGAGTCTGGAAAATCCCGAGGGGAGGGGCAGGAAAGAGACAGAAAGGAAAGGTGTCACAGACTGCTTTTAAAAGTAACGTGGTCTCTAAGCAAGGGGACAATCCATTGCTAGAAAGAGAAGACAGCTGGAGGAATGGGAACCAGCGGGGCTTTGCCACCCCACAAAGGCTCTCAGGAGGACTCTGAGTGCGGATTACCTCCAGGAGTTTATAGTTTTCCATAGATCTGGAACTCTCCTGTGCTAAGAGTAAAGTGTGTGTGTGTTGAAGATGTTCCTGAGCAAAACCCATCTTCCTTACTTCACCTGCCACATGTTCCCAAAGTGTGGTTGCCTTGGAATTACGGTTTAATCGAGGTGGACTCTGGGTGGGAGCATGCATAAGGGACTGGGACCTAGGGTAGTGGGACTGCAGAGTCTCATTTCCCAAGGAAGGGTTACAGACAGGGAGTCTGTACTCGGGAGTGTGCCTGAGAGGCTCAGGACTAGAGACAGCACCTGGACTCTGCCCAGACCCTGCTGGGTTTGGAAGCACATGAGAGCCAATGGTTGAATCCGATTAACAGTCTGTTAACTATCCTCTAGGAAACTTAACCAGGATTGCAACAGAGTAACATAAACTAACAATTGTATTTTTAAAGAGTTAAGTCTGAAATATTGTTACAATCCAAGTTCAGATTTGAAAGTCTGGAGGAAAAACAAAACAAGAACAAACAAACTGATCCCATGTGCCCAACCTCTATTTTTCTAAGGCCATTTGCTGACGGCATTCCACACCTGACACCCAAAAGGCCAGGGACTCTAGCTCTCAGATGAGTTCCTGACAGGTTTGGGAACGGAGACAGAATATCCACAACCATCCATGCTGCAGCTTGCGTTTCTGCTGCAGGGACCAGTGAGGAACCACAACTAACCTCCCTTCACCTTTCATTGTGTGCAACCATTATTTAAATATCAATGAAGGATCTGGGGGAAAGTACATAATGAAAGCAGAAGTGAAAGTAAAATGATGATACATGTCAATTCATTGGAAACTTGTATTTTTTGGATTCTTGGAGAAATCATAAACTTTTACATAACTCAATTTTTTTTTAAAACCTGAAACCCTAAAATTTTTATTCCAAAATACCATTAAAGCAATAAATCAGAAGACACGGAAAAAGAAAAATAAGAGATTTGGAAGTTGAACCTAAATCTTGCTTTATAGTGTCTAATCTCATTTGATTTAATGTAATCCAGTTAAAGTGCAGAAGCGGTAGCTCAGCAATAATCATATATACAACCATTTCTTAGTTGAACTCAGATCTTTTATGACATGTGCTAGTCAAGCTCAACAGAGGAAGATAAAATTATTGGTTTTCCCAGTGACATTTTTCACTGACAAGTTCTTATTGACATATATGAGGGGTGGGGGGGAGGGAAGAGAAGAGAGTTAGTTTGGATTTCTAAGGCAAAATTATAGCTGTCTTCAGATAAAAGTTCCCATTTGCTATTAAAACCAGCCTTTTCCAGAAATTATATGCCAATAGACTGAGATTGACATTGGTTTTCCTTATATTAAGAACAGGAAATTCTACGTGTCTTTTGGCAAATGTTGCTTTTCTGCCTCTCCCCCCCACCCCCCCTTTTGTTTCTTTTATACAACTTCTACTTTTTAATGACTTCTCAGCTATGGTTCCAAAATTCATTTTCCGCGAATCAACAGAACTTCACTCACACAAATGTCAGTAGACAGCAAATATAGAAGGATGTGGGAATGGCTGAATCTAAATTCTTTCGAAAGTTTTCTAACTAACGCCACTAACCCCTGAGAGAAAGCTTTATATGAAAGCAGCTGCTACCGGACTGCAGTGGCAGATTCTTCTAGTCTCTGCTGTTCCTTTAACAGCGAGGGAATTTCTAGAGAGAAAAGTTAATTGAATGAAGCTTCAAAAGCTTGTTAATGAGGCACTATTGGTCTGAAAAGTGTCCATCTTTTCAGGGCCTGGCCTAGTGTCCCTGTCAACTTTTGCAAAAAACAAGACAAAACGTTTTTTTGTAAACCGCTATGCAGCCTCCTGCCACAGGAAGGTGCTACCAATCAGCTGACCAGTAAAACTGACAAAGGGCAAGCTGAGCAAAAATGCACCTGGAGGGTCCACTCCCCTAGACCAATCACTCTCTCACTGAGTCCTCAAGTCAGAGGTCACCTGCACACAGTCCGAGGAGAAGAAAATCGGAGGGTGCAGCTTGGCAGAGGCCTGGCCAAGCTGTCTTCTTGCCCCAATTCCAGCTGCCAAAGCATTCCCATGCACGTCTCCTCCCCATCAAAGCCATCCTTACATGTGCACTGCTGTAGCTTGCCTAGCTTTTCAAGGAAAAACTGGTCATGTTACTCAATAAAAGCTAATTGGCTAAGCTTTGGGGCTTTAAAATATAATGTAATGGGGCAACTTTTCCATACTCTAAACACATCCCCTCCTATGTCCATGAGTTGATCGCTCCAACACCAAGAAGTTAAAAAGCAAACCCCAAAAGCGTGAGGATCGCAAGAACAGGACTAGATTCTGTGCTGAGAAGCACAAATCAAAAAGGTGCAGTCCAGGTGAAGTGGGGTGCAAAGTGTATTTCTGGGGTGCCGAGGCCTCAGTGTAAATTACAGTAACTGCTCTAAATTATGATAGCCCACCTAGGGGCTTGCACCACTTCTGACCCTGATATACACTCTTGAATCATAGAATATCAGGGTTGGAAAGGACCTCAGGAGATCATCTAGTCCAACCCCCTGCTCAAAGCAGAGCCCAGACAGATTTTTACCCCAGTTCCCTAAATGGTCCCCTCAGGGATTGAACTCACAACCCTGGGTTTAAGCAGGCCAATGCTCAAACCACTAAGCTATCCCTATCCTTGTTCCTCATACTTCCTACCCCAGGGCCTGAGAGGGGAGAAGCATCAGGTTGATTACAACAGCCCTACTCCTGCATTGGGGAATTCTCCACAAGCCCCTCGTAGCACCTTTGTGCCTCCAGAGCAGCGTAGAATGGCAGAGAGGAGAATCTCTCCCAAAGTGCTTTATCCTTCTCCCTGCTGGCTCCGCAGCCACAGTTAAGCAACATGCACTATTCCCAGAGCAAGATGATATTAGTCAGTGATGGTGGTGTTAAAAAAAGTGTTAATTTAATCTCTATTCCATTAAAGCTACCATCCCCCCCCCCCCCCACAAAAAAAACCCCTTTGCAAAACTAATACACATACGCAAAACTAATCCCCATCCCTGAAGTGTCTATTGGGATAACAAAATGAAACAAATTTAGACTCTGGAAAGTTACTGGAGTGCTCCATTGGCTACATCCCAGCAAAGACAACGCTATTAATGCTTAAAAGGAGGGGAATTACTGGGGAAGGAGGAAAAGAAACTAATGAAGCTAAAACTAGCCTCTGTGGTTTCTGGCCCAGAAAGTTCAGAAGGCTCTCTTGGACTAGTCCTACTCTTCTCTCTCTAGCGACAGAATAGCACCTCCTTCCTGAGGGGAGATGGGAATGCTACCGTACTACGCATGGCAATCAGGCTCTTGGGAATGTCAGGGCACATTCTGATCACACTTACGCCAGTGTCAATCAGGATACCACCCTGGAAGTTATGCCAGGCTAAAACCAGGGTGAGTGAAATCAGAATCAGGCCCTGCATCAGGCATCCCCCTACCCGCATAACAACTAAATGAAAATCAGTTAGCCAGAAGACAATTTTTTAGAGACCAGAGGCCCGAAATGGTCAGACTATTCCCTTGCTGAGAGCTGGGTTCTGAGAGTCAGCTAGAGACAAATAAGGAGAGGACCATAATTCTCAGGATGCCAGAATCCTTGATGCGATCACCATACAGGTGTGTGAAAGAGCAGCATTGTGTTAGTAGTAACTTACCTGAGGAGAGCTACCCTCATACTTCTGCTGAATCTGCAATGCTGCTGACCTGTCTGGAGGGAGCTTCCAGGAAAAACAAAAAAAGCAGGCAGTGCAAAGTCTGCTCAGAGACTGTGCTGCAGCAGGAGCATCCATCTTAGATCCAGTGGAGGAAGAGATCTTGGACAAGCTCCCTTTTTAAAGCAACAGTGCTTCTACTGAGCATGGCGAGCAATAATACTGCTGCTCTATTATAGCGCAGTATGTGTGCAAAGCCCTTTCCCGTAGTAACTAATTAATCCTCACAAAACCCGCCCTGGGCTAGGCAGTTAAGTATCATTACCCCCATTTTACAGCTGGGGAAACAGAGCGAGTGCGAACATTTTAAAAAATGCCCAGGGATTCCTGGGTGCCCAACTTAAAAAAACCACCTCTGGGTCTGATTGTCAGGGGTGCAGATTAGCCTCAGCTCCAGCTGACTTCAGCTGAGCAGAGCACTCGTAACTGCAATTGACGCCACGGGTGCATCATGCCCTGGTATTTCAAGCTGGAACGCCTAAAACGGAGGCACCCAAAATCATGAGTCACGTGTGAAATTTTTTGGCCTTACTGACTTGTTCAAGGCCACACAGCGAATCAGATCCAAAGGGTGACCAGACAGCAAGTGTGAAAAATCAGGAGGGGGGGGGGGGTAATAAGAGCCTATATACGAAAAAGACCCCAAAATCGGGACTGTTCCTATAAAATCCAGACATCTGGTCACCCTATCTCAGTCCCCTGCTCAATCCATTAGACAATGCCACCTCCCATTCGCTTCTCCATTGACAGCGAGGAGATTGTTAGCAGACCTTGAAGAAGGCAGAGCTGAGAGCCTTTACATGCAGCTTCCATTCTTCAAGGGCACATTCCTTGGTTAAACTGCAAGTATTGAAAGGCTGGTTACAAGCATATGCCAGTTGGTTTCATTGTATCATATATAATAGGGTTACCATATTCAAACATTTAAAAAAGAGGACACTCCACGGGGCCCCACCCCCGGCCCCGCCCCTTCCCCACCCCCATTCCAACCCCTTCCCCAAAGTCCCTGCCCCCTCCTCTGAGCACCCCGCATTCCCCCTCCTCCTTCCCGCTCTGATCTTGGTTGGGGGTTGCTAAGTGCTTCCCTGCTCCCCACTCGCCCTGCAGCCCCTGCACACACACACCCACAGCCTCTGGGCCCCTGCCTGCCCTGCCCTGCCCTGCTCCTCCTCCCCCTGCAGCCCCTGCACCCCCTCTGCCCCTGCAGACTCTGCACACCCCGCCTGCCCTGCTCCCCCGCTCACCCGGCAGAGGGAGAGCTGCGAGCTCCACGTGGACCCAAACACTGTGCCACGCTGCTCTGTGGGGGAGGAAGGAGTGGGGGAAGGGGAGGGACTCTGGCTGCTAGAGGCCCCAGTGGTTGCGAGCGGCTTTCAATCAGGCCCAGCCGTCCAATCAGCCACACCGCACTCTGCATGAGGGGAAGGGGGAAATCCTGGACATTTCTACTTTATTAGAAATCCCCCCCAGATGGCCATTTAAAGCTGAAAAAGCCGGACATGTCTGGGGAAACCTGGACGGATGGTAACCCTAATATATAATATCACAGATACCCAATAAGAGGTCTAACCACTAGGCTATGGACAACCCCACCAGCTCCCCTAGCCAGATTTTGAATAGGACCCGATCCAGTAGGTGGCCTCTGAGCACACCCCGATTTGTGAATTAGTCTGGGGCTTAGGCGACAGACAGATACTTGTACACCTAGAGGGCACGTGCCAAGAGGCAGAAACATTGGGCATCCAAGGAACTTTTACCCTGGAAACTTAGATGCTGAGTGAGTTTAGGTGCCTATGGGATTTGGTGGGAATTCTGTGGATCACAGCGGGTCCAAAACTGGGATTTAGGCACCTGAAGTCTTGGGTTTAGGCATCTAAACCTTTGTGGCTCTGGGCCTAGGTGCCTGCCTAGTTTTAGCAATCTGGCCCACGGACCCCAGGGGTAAACAGGATGGTCTGATGGCAGAGTTTTCTCACAGAGGGGCTCCTGAGGAAGGAATTCACTTCACTCGCTGCTGGAGCAGAGTCTGAGCCCAGCTGTCCTTCAAACCATGCTACCAGCCTCACCCATTTAATCACACAGGCTCTTGTCCTCCAGGGATACTGGCTGTGTGAGAGGTACAAGCTCAGGGCTCTGAGGGGGGAGGGAGGAGTGGTGTGAGTCCTTCAAGAAGTACTGTATCAATAATGTAAACACTGCAATTTAATTGATGTATTGTTTTTATTATACAAGCCCTGCGGGAGTCTGCTGACCAGAGTATTTTGTAAATTGAAAAAATAATAATAATAAACAGACATCCTCGCCCAGCCTGGCTTGCTGTGTGACAAAGGAGCCTGCATTATTTTATGTATGTTTCACAAAGCAATTTTGCTGGCTGGATTGGTTCACTTGAGCTACACTAGCACTGGCAGACTCCACTAGCCTCTTCCTCCACCTTAACTCTGATACAAAGCTCAGCGCTTTCTGTCTGGATTTCAGAGGTCACAATGTCTATTAAATGTGTCACTTTAAATGCTGCTTTTTTTAACAGTAAAAGTCCCACCCCTTCTCACAGTGAGGGGCAGGGAACCTATCACTTAACGTTAAAGGTTGGCGCACTTATTGTCTCCAGCTCTACACAATGCAGGAACCAAGTTCTCTTTCTTTCTTATCCCACCTGCACATTGTTTGGACCAAAACATCTATCAAATATGTGTGTGAATGGGGAAACAGGTGGGATGGATCAGTGCTAACTAGACGTATGATCCCATGAACATTATGCATGTGAGTAATTTACACCTGTGAGTCATCATCTTGCCTATTTCCATATGCTCCTGTTCAGTCTTGGGGAAAAGCTCGTTCATTCACTAGAAGAAAATAATAGGTCTTCAATTTATGTTACAGTCACAACCTGTTATAGGGCTCAGTGACTTGCCATGAAATTTGAGACCTTTGAGGCATGCCCATAGCTGGACTCTGTGTGGAAATGTGATCCTGTATCAAAATGATGATTCATAAATGATCTGGAAAAAGGGGTAAGCAGCGCAGTAGCAAAGTTTGCAAAGATACAAAGATAGTTAAGTCCAAAGCTGACTGTGCAGAGTTGAGTATCAGAAAGGTAGCCGTGTTAGTCTGAATCTGTAAAAAGCAACAGAGGGTCCTGTGGCACCTTTAAGACTAACAGAAGTATTGGGAGCATAAGCTTTCGTGGGTAAGAACCTCACTTCTTCAGATGCAAGATGTGCAGAGTTGCAAAAGGAACTCAAAAAACTGGGTGACAGGGCAACAAAATGGCACATGAAATTCAATGTTGATAAAAAATGATGGGGTCTAAATTAGCAGTTACCACTCAAGAAAGATCTAGGAGTCATTGTGGATAGTTCTCTGCAAACACCTACTCAATGTGCAGCTGCAATCAAAAAACTAACAGAATGTTAGTAATCATTAGGAAAGAGATAGATAAGACAGAAAAATAAAAATGCCACTATATAAATCCATGGTAAGCCCACACCTTGAATACTGCTTCTCGTTGCCCCATCTCAAAAAAGATATATTAGCACTGGAAAAGGTGCTGTCAAGGGCAACAAAAATGATTAGGGGTATGAAACAGCTTCCATATGAGGAGAGATTTTAGAAGACTGCGACTGTGCAGCTTAGAAAAGAGATGACTCAGGAAGGCTATGATAGAGGTCTATAAAATCAGGAACGGTGTGGAAAAAGCAAATAAGAAAGAGTTATTTACCCATTCCCATAACACAAGAACCAAGACTCACTCAATTAAATTACTAGGCAGCAGCTTTAAAACAAACAGAAGGAAGTACTTCTTCACACAACACACAGTCAACCTGTGGAACTCATTGCCAGGGGATGTTGTGAAGGTCAAAAGTATAATGGTTCAAAAAAGAATTAGATAAGTTCAGGAGGACAGGTCAATCAATGGCTATTAGCCAAGATGGTCAGGGATGTAATCCCATGCTCTGGGTGTCCCTAGTCTCTGACTGCCAAAAGCTGGGACTGGACCACAAGGGATGGATCATTTGATAAATTGCCATGCTCTACTCATACCTTCTGAAGCACCTGGCACTGGACACTGTCAGAAGACAAGATACTGGACTAGATGGACCATTGGTCTGATCCAGTATGGCCATTCTTATCTTTTAAAATGCCATGCCAGTGTAACCCACACACCTCCTGTTCTGCCGTCTCTAGTGGCACTGAGAGCACTTAGAGATTAAAGAATCTTCTACAGCCTTAGCTAAGGGCCACGTGCCTTTTAGCTCATGCATTTAGCTTCAGAGGTCCCAGGTTCAATCCTGCCTGCCGATGACTGGGGTCTGTCAGTGTTACACCAGCATCCCCTGAAAGTGTCCTTGACTTAGATCAGGGATCAGCAACCTTTGTAACGTGGCTCACCAGGGTGCTTACCCTGGCGGGCCAGGCCAGTTTGTTTACCTGCCGTGTCCACAGGTTCAGCCATTCGCAGCTCCCACTGGCCGCGGTTCGCTGTCCCAGGTCAATGGGGGCGGCGGGAAACAGTGCAGGCCGAGGGATGTGCTGGCCATGGCTTCCCGCCACCCCCATTGGCCTGGGACAGTGAACTGCGGCAGTGGGAGCCGCAAGCGGCCGAACCTGCAGATGCTGCAGCTAAACAAACCAGCCTGGCCCGCCAGGGTGCTTACCCTGGCGAGTCGTGTGACAAAGGTTGCCGATCCCTGATTTAGATGAAGGCCCACCCATGCAGAGCTCATTGTAGGATCAGGATTGTCATCCGTTCTTTATTTTTAGACCAAATAATTAGTATTATTAATCAGGGGTTGTTTTTAAATTGAATTCTAACTTGGCTCACTTTGGAACTTTGGCAAATATTACCTTTTCCTTCTTATTCCTAGGAGAAGGCCCCAGGCATCCCTCTTCGAGTAGTTTCCTTTGTCAGCCAGAGTTGGGCCAACATTGCTTCTAGTAGAAATGTGTGTGTGGAGGGAATGGGGGAGGGAGGAGAATCTGCCCATAAACTCAGAGAAAGAGAGAGAGAGAAGAAGTGCAGCTCCTACCACCAGGGAAGTGGGGAGGTAGCACCCAGTGTTTGTACAGCACCTAGCACAACTGGGTCCTGATGCACAACTGGGCATGATGAAGTGAAAAAACTAACTGTTGGCATGGAAAGAGTTAAAGAAAACCTTTGGCCCCAGCTAGCTGCACCCCATAATCCCTGCAGCCAATGACAGGCCTGGAGGGGAGAGAAAAAGAGAGCACCTGGCTCAGTTTGGGGCTGACTGGCAAAGAGGCAGGAGTTACCTGCCTCCCTACCTGAGGGGAAGGGTCACTAGCCTGCTAGTCAAGGCCGCCCTCAGGAAGTAAGCACCTTCTCCCTGGCTAAAGGAGACTGGGGAAGAGACTTAGGAGCCCCTGGCTTAAGAGGTAAGCAGGTGATTGACACATAGAGACCTTGTGGGTCTTCAGACCCGCCAAACTTACGGCTGCCCTGCCCAGAAGAACCTGTGACGGCAACAGGACGCTACCCAGGCTCCAAGAGGGATCACTACTAGAAATGAGCCACAACAGCAACTTGGTCTATAGGGGCCATGCCCCAAATTGAAGGGGAAATGGTAAATAGCAGCCCAGGGCAGTGGATGCAGACTCCCCACTGGGAGAGCCCCTACTCAGGAGTTGAGTCATACAGGCACAAGGGCTGGGACCTGGTGGAGTGGGAGGGCCTGGGTCCCCCCACCCCTTGAAGACTAGGGCACCTTGACCAAGCAGGGGGTTGGATATCAAGCCCTCCCCTACCCTAAGCCCTGGCTCGTAGATATTATAATACAAATAAATACATAATAATAGAGCACTCGTTCTTTTGCTCTTCCGCAGAGTTTCTGGCCTGTTTTTATCTGACCTGGCCCTTTATCTAACACTGGGAAGAAACCTATTCTGGTGTCTTCCTCTTATCACCTGCTGTGTGAGTGACCAAATCCCCTGCTCTAAACGGGCTGGGAAATACAGACTTCTTTCCAGAGGCGGGTTGAGAGCCTGCTGGGGGGAAATTAGAGCTGGATAGTCGGCCAGTAGCTGAGCAAGGAAGCATGAATGCGCATAGCTGCCAGGGGTCTGAGTGCCCCAGAAGTACATCTGCACTGTCACCCTTTCGCTTCTTGCCCAAACCACTAATTGGTTGTCAGGCAATGGAGATGCTTCTCCTTCTGCTCAAACTACTAGATAGCCTCTTCCTTTCCTCACCCCCAGAGATAAGGGGCTGCTTTTTCTCTCCCACCCTCTCAAATACAGGCATGGTCTACCTGTAAAGTTAGACTGATATAATTACATCAGTCAGAGATGCAAAAAACCACACCCCTAACCCCCAAAGTAGCTGCAGCTATGTGGACAGAACAATGCTTCTGTTGACATAGCTGCCATTGTTCAGGGATTCCTACAGGGATGGAAAACCCCTTCCGTCATTGTAGGCTGTGTCTACACTATGGAGTATTGTTGGCATAGACATGGCGACATAGCTATGTTGGTATAGTTTCCATAGTGAAGACATACATGAACCTTTTATGACTCAGCAGGACATCTTTGTGTAGCCTCCACCTCCCTTGGGGCTATTATTGGCCCAATCTATTTACTGATAATGTAGGGACCAGGAAAATTGTGGGAGAAGAGGTCAAACTCCCAAGGGACTCACCCCAGTGCTCTGGTCCTGGCATCATTTCCAAACTCCTGTCACAATGCAGAGACCAGGCAGAATGCTCCTTGCCCAGCAAAAACTCATAATTTATACCCTTAACAATTAATTAGATGCTAAATGGCTGTCAGGGAAAGCTCTCTGTGATAATCTGCTTCGCCTTTAGCATCCGACTATCACTTTGCAGTGGAGACTGGGCTAGATACTCAAGGGTGAAAATGCTTTAAGGTCTCAAACAGGAAAATATTTGTATACAATTAAGCATAGTACTCCTTTATTGATATATTTTCAGGAATTTTGTGCCCTCTTTTTGCTGTATTATTATGGCAAAGATTATGAAATGAATGTTATGAATAATTTTGAATAAATCATTGAAGGGATTCAAAATAGAAGGCTTTATCCAAAGTAGTCCCTAGTGCATCTGTACCCACAAAGATGTTACAGGAGCTACAAGTGCTAAGTGTGATGGCTGACACCAGGGACCATCAGAACTGAAAGCATATGTCTATACCACTTGTGTTAACATCTCAAGTTCTCAAGCTACCACTAACAGACCCATATCCTTTTGTGCAGGCACAGAGAGGGATGCATAATAGACATTGAATAGTGGGTTTGTCTGGATGGAGACTCACAGAATTTGTTTAGATTATGAAAAGTGATTGAGGTTAGGTCAAGATTAGCTAACATGTTAACTAGTCTAGGGTCAACCTCAACTAGCTACATCAAGGTAAATGGTATGAACCTGACTCTTCACTATGGTGTAGTTACATTGTGGTTCCCAGACATAATCTAAACACAGTGTTGTCAACTCTTGGGATTTCTTTTATCATGAGTCCTGTGATAATTTAGTGTTTTTCTTAAGGCGCTGACTCCTGGAATCTGAGAATCTTAGCTTTCATTTTTAATTTTTTTTTAAGTTCCAATAAGCAACTGACCAACTCCAATGCCCTAACCCCACTACTACTCAGAAAGAGTCTAATCCAGCATCCACAAGTCCTACAGACTTCAGTGTGCATTGGATCAAGGCTGAAAAGGGAGTCATAGAAAGAAGACTTGCAAGGCTTTTTTAAAAATCTATTTGTTTTTTACATTACGGTTTGTTTGCACATGGGGTTATTCAGGGCAGCTAGCTATTCCAGAATAACTACATGTGTGAACACTCGTATTCCTCAATTTAAGTGCGACCATTCATAGAATTATTCCCAAATAACTCCTCATGTAGATAAGCCCTTAGAAATATCAGGAATGTCCCATCTGGTTATTAAATAGGTGTTAACAAAAGCAGACTTAAGCTCTTCCAATTATTCAAGTGATGAGGCTTCTTCCAGTTCACTACAGAGACTATTCCACAGGGACAGACCTCTGTGTCCAGGTGGAGTAGCTCGTTGCAAGATCAGGGCTTAATTCACTGTTTGAATTACAACTCTATAAAAGACCTCCCTTTTTGACGGTGTCTGAGTACTGACATAGGGTTACTGGTTTGTTTAACTACACATTCTTCATCTCTTTCCTCCTGTCATTCAGTTCAGCCAGCCTCTTCATTAGTTTTGCTGCTTTTCTGTGAATTCTCTCCAGGTTACTAATGTCTGTTTATGATCTCACCAGAGCGATCAGCAAGCCTGTTCACCTGCTGTTTCAGTGACAGGATGCTATCGTCTCAGAACTGCCAAACCCCACCTTTCAAAAATCACAAGTCAGGCCCCTAAAACCATGAGGTTTTTTTTTTTATATAATGAATTTTGGGTTATTTCTATTTGCCTTCTGATTAATGAGCCTCTAAGGTGCACCTGAGTGACAGTTTCAAGAGTTTTTTTCCTGCAATCCTGAGGGCTAGAAACTTACTTAAAAGAGAGAGAGCGAGAGTGCTGAGATTTTCATTAAATAGCTTAATTCTAGTAGATGGGACTTTAAGAAAAGCACCAAATTTTGCAAGACTCATGATAAAATCATGAGACTCAGCATCTCAGCGGTAATACCACCACCCAGCTCTTAAATATCATTTTTCATCCATAGACCTCAAAGCGCTTTACAAAGGTCAGGATCATTATCCCCATGTGACCGAATGCCTGGATGGACCACACTGAAAATGCTACACTTAGGGCAGACAAGTCCCAAAACTGATGATTTATTCTATAATTAGATTCACCAAGACAACAATAAAATAGCTTCTGTAATACCACCCTGGTCACCAAGAAGCCAAATGCAGGCTCCTTTAAGCATTCCATTCCTTGACTTCTATCCAGACAGCCAAGTCTAATATAGTAAGGGGTTACTGAAAACATGATTCGCCATATATGAGGTTCACCAGTCCCAAAGGACTGGACACTGATCCCCAGGTCAATATGAGTCTCAGATCTTACCCAATTATCACACTGATGCCAATCCTTTAGTAACTAAAACTAAAGGTTTTAATAATAAAAGGAAAAGAAAGAAAAGAGTTGCAAAAGATTAAAAGATCAATATACATACAAATAGGAGTAAAGTCCTTATGTCAGTTTCATAGCAGGGATGGTGAGGCTGCTGATTTGTAAAAGTTTTTCTGGAATCAATTGAAAGGGTTATAGTCCAAGAGGCAGTCCAGATGTAGAGTCTGTTCATGTCTTTTTCATGCATTTTCCAGGTTATTCCAAATCATTATTGGGAAGATCTCCATCTTATGACTTATACTTTCCTTGTTCAGATTTTAAGCAGACCTGAGATGGCAGGATCAGGCCCAGAGTTTTCCTTTATAGCTCCCTAGCAAGCTGGCAAGCCTCTTGTCATAGCAGGAGCTCACCGGAGGAAGAAGAGGCAGTGCAGATTCTTGCTTTAAAGCTAATCTTCTATTTCCTAGGCATACACAGGTAAACTGATTGCATTCATTCCCATAAGGCAATTAGCCAGTACTTCATTATAGCATAGATAGTTAAGCTGAAGACAATGTAAATAACATTATGAGTTTCCTGCATTATCTTACATCTTTGATCTTAAGGTTAACGGAACCATCCGTATGCATAATATAGAGCAATTAAGACATGAAAGGGAATTAGCATTTAGAAACAAATCTGCTTACATTGTTAAACTTCTAACAAGATGTAGGTAATTGCAGACAAATACACTTAGCATCTACCCTTGATTTATATTACTATAAATAAATGGGTTACTGATTGCTGGTCTAGTACATCTCTGTGAAATTCACATACAAGTAGATTGTCTTGATCACATTTCAATGCCTCTTGTAAAGTTGTTATGGGTCATACCTAAGTTGACCAGTCTGACCGTGTCATACCCCAGTTTATAGATGGAGAAACTGAGGCAAAGAGAGGTGAAGTGACTTGCCCAAGGTCACCCTATAAGCCAGTAGCAGAGCCAAGAATAGAACACACATTTACAGAGTCCCAGTCTAGTGCTTGAGCCACCAGTCCAGTGGTTCTCGACCATTTTGGGTGCAGGACCCATTTGTAAATGTTTATGGTCTGTCACGACCCAGTAAATAGTCTGTGGGTGGAGACCCTGGGGTGGTTTTAGTCAGAACCTGCCCACTGGGAAGGCTGGGTCCTGCCTGGCACTCACCCCACAGTGGCGGCTCCTGCAGCTTCTGTGTGGTGGGGCTGGCTGGGCTTGGTTCTCCGTTCTGGGCATTGCAACCTCCGGGGTTGCAGCGCTGCTCAGGTTTGGCTGCGCCCTGTTGACTGGACCAAATCTGTGTAAGTACAGTTGTGACCTGGCTCATACGATTTCCATGCCACGCACTCAAATTTGGCCTACCCAGACTCCTGTCGTCACGATGGCTGGGCTAAACCCGAGTAGTGCTCGGACCCCAGAGGTTGCAGTGCTTGGAGCAGGGAGGTGAGCCCAGTCAGCCCTGTGGGAGGAGCCACAAGAGCTGCCATGCGACCCTTTGAATCATTCTGGCAACCCAACTTTGGGTCGCGACCCATGGGTTGAGAAAGCCTGCACTAGAACACACCGATTCTCTTTTGATAGCCACCTCTGAAGGCACTGATCATGCAAACACTTACGCACAGGGATAGGAAATTGTAGGATTGTGGTTTCCATTTTGTCTGGTTTTATCCATACAGCTCTTTCAGCATTATTGCTTTTCAGATTTCTCCCTTCCATTAAATATCTATTTCCGATTATTCCCCCAAACTTGCATTTCTCAAAGATGACTCTTGTTTTATTTTCTACCTATATTTCTATATGAGATCCCTTAATATTATTTCTAACTATTATTTACTGAGTGCCATTAGTGTGTTCTGCACTGTTACAATAAATAAAAAGACAATTCCTGCTACAAGGAGCTTATAATAAAAGTTGGACATTAGAAAAAAAAGATTTAGGACAGACCAGAGCTGTAGATAGAATTAAAAAAATTAAATGGCATTTCTTTATTTATCTTTGAAAGTTACATCCCATGAGGAATTGGACAGATAATAAAATTCAGCTCTGAATTTAATCAGCATTTTGTTTAATTTCTCTTCCAGATAGTTAATAAAACTGTTAGATCTTATTCCCTCAATAAGAAACCTCTTTTCCGAACAAGCTGAATGTGAAATGATAGCCACAAACATCTGTTCATGCCTATTTTACTAAGCACATAAAACAACAGTGTCCGCTTTAGACTACTCCATTTCCAGCCATAGGAAGGAGCTACGGTTACATAAATTTGTACTTGGACAGCTGTTTACCTGAAAATTATATTGTTCTCTCAAGTAAGTCAGTTTACATATTATTTTACAGTTTGAGCAAAGAATAAGCAAAGAAATTTTTGAAACATTAGTCCACAATTCACAGCCTTCTTCATTTATAAATACCTAGCAAGTCAAATATATTTTGCATGCAGTACTACAGGTGATTAAAAGAAATATCTACCTTCAGTTTTATCCCACTCACTGCATCTTTGTCTACCAACATATTCAAATAATTTAGCACACCAGAATCAATGTCAACAAAGAGCTTTTGTGCAGTGCCTCAGAGTTTAAAGATGTTCATGGAATCAACTATTTCATCAACGCACAAGGGATCTATAAACTTAACTCCTTTTAGCTTTAAGGGGAGTTACCTGTTTATATACCCCAGACATCAATGAGAGATTAAAAAATAAATGGTATGTAGTCATCATGGGTGACATTCAGCTCTTCTACCTGCACCAAGCCCAGAGACAGGCTTCGTTGGGAACTAAGGAAGTGTTGAAAGGAGGGAAATCAACCCACTGCCAGAAGGAAGGTTGCAGAGCCCTTCCATGGCCACTTCCCTTGCACCTATACTGGAGTAATGACCATAGTTCTTCTGTACCATCAGTACAAGATTCCTTGCCACTGGAAGCTTCCATATGCTTACCTTCAACACTGCCCTCCATGCTGGCAAACCCCAACTCTGCCATGGGTACCACAAAGCTTGTATGATGTGGAGCCACACAGGACATCTACTAATAGGAACATTTCATTTACAGTGAAGAAACCGAACAGCATTTTATAGCTATTGGAGAATCAGGTCTAATATCATAACTACTGATCCTAGGGTTACCATTCGTCCGGGCATGTCCGGCTTTTAGAGTTAAAAATAGCGTCCGGGGGGAATTTGTAAATGTCCGGACTTCCCCCACCCCCCATGCAGAGCGCGCGCGGCTAACAGGGCAGCCGGCCGGATGGTGCCATTTACATGGGGCTCCGACAGCCACAGAGAGCCCCTCCTCCACCTCCCCTGCAGCTGAGAGCACTCCCTCCCTCCCTCCCTGCATTCACAGATCACCAGCCGGCCGTTCGCACCGACAGTCTGGAGCTCCTCCCCCTGCTCCTCCGCCCCAGCACGCTGGTCTGAGTGGCAGGGTAAGGGGGCCAGGGGGTCAGAGAAGGGGCAGGGAGGTTCTGGAGGGGGCAGTCAAGAGACAGGGAGTGGGGGGGGGTCGGGAGTTTGGGGGGGGGCTTTCTGGGGTGTGTGGATAAGGTTTTGGGCAGTCAGGGTACAGGTAGGGGGTAGAGTCCGGGAGGGCAGTTAGGGTGGGGGGGTCTCAGGAGGGGGCAGTTAGGGGGACAAGGAACAGGGAGGCTTAGGTAGGGGGTGGGGTTCTGGAGGGCAGTTAAGAGCAGGGGTCCCAGGAGGGGTGGTCAGGGGACAAGGAGCGGGGGGGGTGTTTGGGAGTTCTGGGGGGGGGCTGTCAGGGGGCAGGAGTGGGGAGAGGGATCGGAGCAGTCAGGGAACAGGGGGTTTAGATGGGTCGGGAGTTCTGGGGGGGCTGTCAGGGGGTGGGGAGTGGTTGGATGGGGCGTGGGAGTCCCAGGGCTCTGTCTGGGGGTGTGGATAAGGATTGGGGCAGTCAAGGGACAGGTAGGGGGTAGGGTCCTAGGGGGCCAGTTAGGATGGGGGGAGGGTCTCAGGAGGGGGCAGTCAGGGGACAAGAGGCAGGAAGGCTTAGGTAGGGGGTGGAGTCCTGGGGGGCAGTTAGGGCCAGGGGTCACAGGAGGGGTCAGTCAGAGGACAAGGAGCGGGGGGAGGGTTGGGGGTTCTGAGGGGGGCGGGAAGTGGGAGGGGCAGGGGCGAGGCTAGGGCAGGACAGGGGCGGGGCTAGGGCAGGGCTCCTCCCGTCCTCTTTTTTGCTTGCTGAAACATGGTAACCCTAACTGATCCATTATGTCTTTAGCAGCCAGGACTAGCCTCCTGGGTTCCACTCCAAATGCTCCAATCCAGCCCCTGACAGGGTGATAGTTATTGGTTAAAAGCTTACTCTATAGATGAATGTTGCAAATGTGGCAACTTCACCCAGACCCAGTTCCTCACAGTGAGATCCAGCCTGCAGGCAAAGGAGGATTTAATATTGATTTCTACTGCCCTGATCTAGAGGAGAGAGTGCTGAATAAATTCCCCCATGACGGAATTTATCCCTTACAAAAAGGCTGTCACTAGCTTCAGTGGCAAATGTTTCTAAGAGATCCCTGGCATCACAGACAATATTGTAATATTATAGTACAAATATAGTTTACTTGTGTTAAGAAAATCTAAGAGTGCTAAAACATTGTTTTTCTTTAAAGAAGGGTAAAAACATATTTGACTCATGCACTGTAACTGCTATAATATGAACTAACTACTGTGCCACTAACTTCCTTGGAATGAAGTAATTTATGGCAACCATTACCATATCTGCTACGTTAAATATAATTCAAACTCTGACCCATTTAAAAAAATAAAAACCTGGAGATATTCAGAGATGTTTCCTGAGCCTGACAGAATCCATTTGCTACATTTAAAGTTGTCACCGAGTTCTAAATGTCATATGTATATTTGCCTGTTTGAACCGTACCATTATAACATACAGTTATGACTTAGAAGTTGGACTGATAAAAGCGATAACGGGTCATTTTTCTTCTTCCCCCAGAATTTTACTGAATAAATGAGCCATTCTAATGCCATTTTTTAAATGGATCTGAATCACCGCAAAGGGTGTGGGATTAACACAACAGTTCGGGAGAAATGAAGTGCTCTATTTACCTACATCACAGTTACAGAATGGGCAGCAGCAGTGCAAGCTTCTTCACCCCGCCAACGTGCCTCAGTGAGGTTTGATTGTTAGAGGGTAATTCATGCATCTTGCCCATTTGCTCCATTGCCCCTTTGCTGAGTCAGTCAGTACCAAAGGCTTTCTGTGATATGGACACTTGTCCACTAGATGCTGTACTATGTCCACCTCCTTACTCCACATGCTGGCAAACTGCCTCAGGGATAGCCCTTGAAAGACCAACTTTAGGGGTTAGCTCAGATGCTGTGGTGATGAGTGGGATATTCATTTCCTAGAGAGTTCAGGCATGCAAATTCAGTCTCCCTGTTTGAATCCATTCTTGACCTTTCCTGTGATTGCCAAAGTAAGGTACAGACTAACACTGCGCCTAAGTGATTTAGGTACAGCGGAATTGCCATACTGGATCAAACATGAGGAGCATGTACTCCAACAATGGCCAGCATCAGATGCTTCAGAGGAAGAGAGGAAGAATTCTCCAGTAGGCAGATTAGGTCTCATCCTAATCTCTAAATGTTAGAGAGTGTTTTAAACCCTGAAGCATGAGGTCCATTGCATAGGAGTCTAAATCCTATTAACTTGCATTGTTATCTGAATGCCTACTGTGTATGTGTACTTTGGTGCAGAAGTTAAAAGCTTTACTACTATTGAAAGTTTCATTTTATTCTCTTTTAGCTCAAGTGATGCCTGGGATGGTTTGAAGCAAAGATTCTGGTTTCTGTTTCCCATGCTGCATGTGTGCAGTGTAATTGACTTCCATCAGCCCCATAACAGAGCTGTTTCTGTGACCTTAATTATGGTCTCCCTAATGAAACTGAACACACCTGTGCAGACAGCACTGAAACCCCAGTCTCCTAGCTCCAAGAACACAAGCTTCTATCATGGAGCTAGAGGAGTTAGGCATAGAAATTCCTGTATGATCTTTTTAATCTTCAACCTGCCAATGGAAAATTACATGTTCTAACCCAGGGGCGGGCAAACTTTTTGGCCTGAGGACCACATCGGGTTTCCAAAATTGTATGGAGGGCCAGTTAGGGGAGGCTGTGCCTCCAAACAGCCAGGCATGGCCCGGACAACACTCCCTATCCAACCCCCACACTTCTTGCCCCTGATGGCCCCCCCGGGACTTCTGCCCCATCCAAGCCCTTGTTCCCTATCCCCTGATGCCCCCCACCCCCGGGACTCTTGCCCCATCCACTGCCCTCCCCCGCTCCCTGTCCCCTGACAGCTCCCAGATCCCTCGCCCCTGAATGCCCCCCGCCACCCCATCCAACCCCTCCTCTCATTCCTGACTGCCCCCCCGGGACCTCTGCCACATCCAACCACCTCTTCTCCCTGACTGCCCCCCGAACCCCTGCCCCTGACTGCCCCCACTGCTGCGCCATCCAACCTCCCTCCTTCCTGACTGCCCCCCTCAGGAACCCTGCCTCCATTCAACCCACCTGTTCCCCACCCTCTGACCGCCCCGCCCCTATCCACAACCCTGCCCCCTATCCACAACCCCGCCCCTTACTGTGCTGCCTAGAGCACCAGTGGCTGGCGGTGCTACAGACACACCGCCCAGAGCACCAGGACAGGCAGCCATGCCACCGTGCAGCGCCAGGTCAGGCCGCGGCTCTGCAGCTGCGATGCCCCAGGAGCTTGCAGCCCCACCGCCTAGAGCATTGCGCCAGCGGTGCAGTGAGCTGAGGCTGCGGCTGAGGGGGAACAGCAGGGGAGGGGCTGAGGGCTCAGGGGCCGGGCAGAAGGGTCCTGCGGGCCATAGTTTGCCCACCTCTGCTCTAACCCCTTACAGAACGTATGCTTGAGCTGCATAGCCACCCCAAGCAAAAAAAAAAAAAATCTGAGGGGAGGCCGGAGCAGCGAAGCAAAATAAAATACATAAAACCGTGCGGGGCGGCCGAAGCCAGGGTGTAGGAGGACTCCCTGCGCTGCACATGTGCCCCGGGCAGTGGAGTGCGCGCCCCGGCTAGCGGGGGGGAAGCGGAGGGAGCAGGGGGGAGAAAGAAAACTCCCCTCCTCCGCGCTGCCACCCCCTACAGGGCGGCTGGAGCGGCGAACAAAAAAAAAACCTGCGGGGGGGGGGCGGAAAAAAAAAAAAAAAAAAGATTGGAGGGAATGCCGCCCTTTAGAATCTGCCGCCCCAAGCACAAGCTTGCTAGGCTTGCTCTAAGCCACCTTTACCCTGCTGTGACACAGTGGAAATAGCCTAGGGCTGGCTCACCACTCTGCTCACTTTGTAAATGCCCCTCTGCAGGTCCAAGTGGGACATAATTGGTTAGGACTGGATGATTAACCAGTTAATGAGGGGATTCAGCTCGTAGGCTGGGGACTGTTAAACAGGTCCGGCTCTAGCTTTTTTGCCGCTCCAAACGGCGAAGAGAGGAAAAAAAAATCCGCGATCGGCGGCACTTCAGCGGCTGCTCTCCCGCGCTGCTTCAATCTTCAGCGGCAATTCGGCGGTCAGTCCTTCCCTCCGAGAGGGACTGAGGGACCTGTCGCCGAATTGTTGCTGAATACCCAGACATGCCGCACCCTTCCATGGGCCGCCCCAAGCACCAGCTTGCTGCGCTGGTGCCTGGAGCCGGCCCTGCTATCATAGAATCATAGACTATTACGGTTGGAAGGGACCTCAGGAGGTCATCTAGTCCAACCCCCTGCTCAAAGCAGGACCAATCCCCACAAATTGGGAGACATGAAGGTGGAGAAAGAGAGAGAGGGAAGCTGGAAAGAAAAACAAAGAAGTTCAGGTTCTCAGAAAGATGACACCTCTCCTCCCCCTGTAGTACTCCCTTGAGCCTGTGCTAAGAGGGTATGTCTAAACTTGGGAGAAACCTTACGGGGATAGGACATAACGCTGTGTAAGAAAGACATAGTAAATAAAGTACAATGTGGTGAACTTACATAAGAGTGGGTGAAGACTGCTTGCACAGAGAAATCTGGTGTGAGGGAGTATGCCCTGGGGCAAACTCCCCTGCCCCGGAATCCTTGACCAAACAGAGAGAGGTGCTGTAAGTTGTACCAGCTGTGGCAGTCCCATGGGGACCACTTACACTCAAGGAATGGGCAAGGTGCCATGTAGTCTGTAGGCCTGGCCCTGAGCTGCCCCTCCCCCAACTACATGCCCCCTATATATTGAGGGGGAAGCAGGTTAGGGTGGCTTTATGCCAACTGATTATTCCTCTACACAAGGTGACTTCCTGCTAGGGCAGCTCTCTGATCACTGCTTTGGCAGCACAAAGTAGCTGGATGGGGAGGAAGGCAAGAATTTGGCCATTAGTACCTCACTCTGCTCTCACTGTAGTCAATGATAAAATTGACATCACTGACAGCAGAATTGGGCTAATAACTCCCACTGACATCAATAACAGCAAGAGTGGGCCCCAAAACTACCCACAGAAATTGTTAATAGGTTATAATTAAACATCATTATCTCCACATACAGCCAGAACCCAATATTTCAAAGATATCTAACTACAAAGAAGTTTGCAGGAAGGGTAAGAAGCTAGTATTGAGCTAGAAAGAGAAACAAACATTAAAAGTCATAAGCACAAGCTGGGGTGGTTTTTAAATCACCTGCACCTCAAACAAATTGACGTTTCTTCAAAAACTTTGCAGGAAAGTTTTCTTTTGTTTTCTCAGAAATTTGAGGCACTTTTCAGGCCAAATTAATTTTCCAAGTAAAAGTAATAGGGAGACTAAAATAGGGTTTTAGTAGAAGCCACTAATTGATTTTAGACAGGCCTTGCAGGACACATGGGATTGAAATTCTATACAGCAAGTCCTACTGTTTCCACAAGAAGACTAATGCCAAATTCTGCAGTGAATTCTAGGACTTGTGGCAGTGTCAACTGATTACAAAATCGTTCTACAACACATGGATTTAAAGAAGAAAAATAATCTCAAAATGCACCATGTTACCAATACAGAGAAACCTAAATATTTCCCCAAACTACTATCTTTGATTGTATCAAAACCAGCATCATTTTTACTCACTTTTAAAATTTGCTTTGGAGGTGTAGCAGAGAAATCCTGCTTGGTGTGCACTGCCTACAGAGAGCTGCCATTCTCATTTCATAATCAAGGTGACAAAACTGCAAAAAGGCTCCGTTGTCTGCTCGCTTCTGGAATCTGAGATGTCATTGACACCTTTCTGAAGCCTATTCTGTCTTTGCTCACACCAATGAATACAATGGGAAAAACAAATGGGCCCCGAGAGAAAGAAAAACGATTACCACCAGGAAAATGAAAACACTTAAAAGCCAGAAAGGTTAACATTTAAATCCAAATAGAAAATATAAAAGAAGTCACATAAAGAACACTTGTGGGCAGACGTTAAAGGAAAACACCCTATAAAGAAGAACTAAACAAAATAAAAGGAGGCAGGAGCACAGGCAGGATGGCAACTCTGCCATGGACATTTATTGTACTCTTGCTGCTTTTATCACAGCAGCAGTAAAAATGGATAATTTGAATCTTTTCTGTCCAATTCTGCTATCATTGAAGTCAATGGCAAAACTCTCAGGGGAGGCAAAATTTCAGGGGGAGTAGAATCAGTTCCTTTGTTGAGAATATTAATGCTAATTCCACTAGCAGTGAGGATGGAGGGGAGAGACAGTTTCAATGTTGAGAGTCCACAATCACGAATGGAAAATAGGAGGCTTTTTTGCATCAGATGAGAAGAATAGTAAAATCTGGGGCAAATTCTGCAGATTCAGTACCCAAAACTCTTATTCAATGCAATTCTATCTCCTCTCACAACTTCCCAGCAGTGAGCCCGCACCTTGACCGGTAGTGGGAGCTTGTAGTAAATGGGAAAACTACCATTCAGAAATTATAGCATTTAAAAATAAAAAAGGAGACCTCCTAAAACTCCATATATGTTTCATTAGGGCCAGCTATAGGGGATAATACTGAACCACGTTCTGAGTGCAATACTACTAACACCATCTCTACTAGAAAAGGAGAGGATGATCTTACAGCCACTCCCCCTCCTGAGTATCCCATGCCATGACCCCAAATAGCAGCATAGAGAGGGGGTTGTCTTTTGTCTAGCTGGTCAAACATGCTATTAAATGCCCTTCCTTACCATGTCGCAGACTGAGCTACAGCTAGCAGCAAGTGCCACCACCTAAAGCCTACTGCGCCATGCTATTTAAACTTTTAAGGTCAGTTGGAGCTCCCTGGTTTCAATTGTACATTCTCTTCATCATCGTGATGGCAACTCACCAAAGACCCTCCACAGAGCACTAAGGTCAAAGACTAGTTTGAGAACTATTGTGTTAAATGGTAATTGAGAGTCACGACTTTGTTACTACTGATGTGGACCAGGTTTGGACAAATGAGAAGCCCAAATCCCATCACCCGTCTTCAAGGCCACTCAGTCTACTTGTTAGGGATTTTTGAGAGCTCCTTGAGATGGAATGGTCCCTGAGTTGAGTCTGTGAGCTAAATTAAAAGATAAATTAGAAAGACAAGGTTAGAGATCCTAGATTATTGCTGAGAGGTGAGACACTTGTTAGCCCTGCCTTCTCCCTCCAGCTACTGCTTCTGCTTGCTGCATTCTCTGCCCCCAACAAAGCTTCCATCCCCATACTGATCCTACTACCTCCTGAGAGCTTTGCCTCCTAACTCCACTCTCCATTCTCTCCCACTAGTAACCCCCCACACCCTCCAGCTGTACTAGTTGCTCCCACATAACTAGCAGTCAAAAGCGGGATGCTTACTAGACTGTTGATAACGCTTGTTGTTCCTTTTCAGCTCAGCCAGAGACTGGCCAGCTGCCAACATTAAAGAAAAGAGCAAGCATAGTGGATATGGGGCAGCAGCTAGAAGCACAGGGAATAAGTCCATGCAGCCTCCACCAGCTACATAGTTGAATTGGAGCCTTGAGAGAATCTTAAAACTAGTAGTCCTAAAAGGGGACTGAATTACAATAATCAGTTTTTATTTCCTGAAATGGAGAACTCTTGGAGTTGGGCCCAGAGTTTCATACAACTTAAGTGAGTTCTTTGGTTCTTCCATACAAGCACACAACTTGTAGGAAGCTTTAACTTCAAATGAGTCTTGAAATCCTAAATGATGTGGAACTAGCAGATTTAAAGATGTATGCCTAATACTGGTATTACAATATAACATGTTTATAAGGATGTTTCAAAGATACTAATCCCCCACAAAACAAAAACTCAGCAACCTCTGCATAAAACAAGGAAGTTTTTTGGTTGATGAGTAAATTAATTAAAATGGCAACTAAGGGTTTGGTTTTTAAACTGGGGTACCTAAATTTAGGCACCAAGAATGGGCCTGCTCACTGACTTCAATGGCACTATTGGTTTAAATATGCAAGTCTGAGTGTTTGCAGGATCAGAGCTGTCGTCACCTAATCTCAGGCTTGGTCTGCTCTGAAAAATTAGGTTAAAATAGCTATGTTGGTTGGGGTGTGAAAAACCAGATGCATCGATGTAGATGGAAAAATGCCTCCATTGAAATAGCTAACATTTTTCAGGGAGGTGCGGTTCCTACACTGACAGAAGAATCCCTTCCTTCAGTGTAGGCTGAATCTACACTATGAGGTTAACCTGGCATAGCTATGCTGGTATAGTTATATACAAGATAGCTATGCCACTAGAGTCTCCATAGTGTAGACACAGCTTTAGACCATCAAGTTGGAAAATTGGTCATTTTTATCACTCTCTCTATGGAGGCATGCAGATAATAAAAAGAGAATGGAAGCTTAAGATCACACAATTGGATTGTCTGCCTATGGGTATGACCCGATTAAAGTGTCCATACATATATTTGCCCATGGTCACTATACATAGTGAACATGATTTTCATTTACACTAAGAGATACATTGCTTTAGTAGTAGGAGAGGATCTGAAAGTGGATGCAACTTACTGTAATTTACTAATGGAAATTGTGCTTCCAAAGCTCTTACCACGTTGAAAATTTCAGTCATAGTTCCTAGTGTTTCTTATTCCTTCCACAATTATACCTGCTCCTCATTTTGTATTTATATCTAACCTTCTGTTTCACTCTTCTATTAAAGCAGCAGTAAAACATTTTTTCCATTTCTCTGACATTTCCAGAGCATGCCCTTTCTTAGATCATAATTCTGTCTCTTTCTTTTGATACAGGCTTTTGCAATGCTTGCCAATTTTTTAGCCTAGTTCCTGTGAATCCACCACAAACTTTCCTTCAGAAGTTACAGTTGGCACAGGAATTTTTTTAGTATAATATGTGTAATCTTAAACTTTAATATCACTTCCATCTGTCCTATGTGACTGTAACGAGAGTCTTAAAATGTGGCTACATTTTTGCAGTGTTTTGAAATACTTTCTATGTTATATATTGTTTAGTAATATCTTTGCACAGTACCATTAATCTCTAAGGCCCAGGTACTATCAGGGGAATGAATGCCCTCAAGTTCCATTACAATCAATAGAAGTTGAGGGCACTCATCTCTTAGTGGGAGGTGATCAGCACCTTGTAGGATCATTAACTGTTCTATTGGGATAAACCTGATAGCTGCACAATCACATGTAACTCTTCTCGTTTTTTGTCCAAGACTAACCTCATGGTTATATGGGGATTTTGCAAAAGTCTTTACCGTTACAAATAGTAGTGGCTAAGTTTTGCTGAACTCTTATGTATAATATTCAAAAGCAACAGAACAAAGCATCATCTGACTTCAATTTTCTCCTTTGGGGTATGTTACACTGCAGTTGGAAGCATGCCTCCCAGCCCAGGTAGACAGACTCATGTTAGCTTTCCTCTAGCTAGCACATTAAAAGCAGCAGTGTGGCCATTGGTCAAGGTAACCCTCTGAGCTCGGACCCAGGACATTGGGTGGGCTTGGACTATTTTTACTATGCTAGTTGGAGCAATGCTAGAGTGCCAGTCTGTCTATCCCAGCTGGGAGACACCCATTGAGATTGTTTCTCCAGTGATAAAGGTTTGGCATGTATTAAAGGAATGAAGATGAAATAATGTACCTGTTTACTGAAAAGTGCGAATGGTTATTAACACAAAGTAATGCACCCAGAGTTTGCAATGTCTCAAATGTATTTTAGACATTTATCAGCTTTGGATCTACTAGGCTGGATGGAGTGTGACTTCAGATGATTCAGACCCATCCATTTTGAAAGAGAAGCCTTAAGTATACTTAGTACTACAAAAGGGAAATAAGCTTGGATGATGGGAACTTGAATGGCACAGAAGGAGGAGAGACTGGAAGGGATTGTACAGCATTAAATCATCCAGCTCCTGAAACAGTTCACCCATAGAAAGTTACAAAAGTTAAGATTTTGTGGACTTTGTTGGTATAAAAAGACCCTTCCTCTGGCCCTTTGTAATTAACACTCCTCAGGTAGGTAAGAGACTAGGATGTGGGCAGGATGCCATGAGTCTCAGACATGGTCATTATCTCCCGGACCATTCAGTGTGTGATTGGAAAGAATTCCTTACACTCAGCTACTCCTCCAACTACAAACCACTCCTATAGTTCTTCTCAAAGGTACTGCCATCATTTTAATGACGGGAGACCAAAGCAAGACCAAACAGCAATTGTCTCCTAGAAGGAATCAGATTCCTTTGGACAGTGAGCTACAGTTACAATGCATTTTGAAGGCCAATAAACACTAGACAAGCACCCTGAATGTTCTGAGTCCTTTTAGGAAAGATAGAGGACAGTCTCTCTGTTCTTAAAACAAAGTCTGAAGAGTAAACACCAGATAATCTTTCCGTTCAGGAAAATGAAGTAACTGCTCTTATATTCAGGAAGCTATCTAAAGTCCCTTTTGATCTTCTCCTGCTAAGCTTTCAGGGAAATGTGGGGAAGTATGTAACATCTATCCACAGTGAAAGAGTGGAACAAAAATTAAGAGGAAAATATCACTAAGCATCAAGATGGCAATAGAAATGGGAGCAACAAACAGCAAAGGTTTATAGAAGTTCACTGCGGCCTGAAAAAATGGATTACTTTTATAATAGGATTACAGATTTAAGGTCGTATTGTACCTGGTCCCTACTCAAGAGTGCTGTGGAGGAGGGTTCAAGAAGACTTCTTTTCTCATGTGTCTCCTTTATAAGGGCCAGCACAATATAGTTTTGGTACACAGGGATTACAGGTACTGTACACCCAGGGGAAAGGGAGATATGATAAGATGGGACCATGGCTTCCTTTCCCCTCTTCAACACCAGCCAATGGAACAGGACCAGCACAAGTAGGGGAATTTACTGCACCCCTTTGTAACCCTAGGCAACCCTGTATTCACACCCTACGCACTGTTACAATGATATTTATGTAAAATATGCCTTGTGGGGTTCATTTGAAAGCTAATAATACATTGGTCAATAATATCATTGTGAATGTATGTGACAATGAGGTATATGGAATTATGGATACTTGCTGATATTATGCTTTAAAGTCTGTGACTACAAGGTGTTTAAACCAGGCACGCTACGGGCAGTTGATAAACATGCTTTCTCCACATAAAGGGAAGAGGCCAACACCTCAAACCAGGTGCAGCCAAATTCAAATATTCATTTGCATCGGAGGTTGCCGAAAGAAAACATTTACATTGTAAAATTGCAGCAGGAAGCATTACATAAGAACACACACCAGGGGACATCTTAATCCAGATGGAGTTGCCTCCAAGAGGAGACAGGAGACTGATCAATTTGACCCTTGAAACTAAGGCAGACGTTGAAAAATAAAGACACACAGAAAGACAGCGGAATCCTTCACCTGAGGAGATAAGGAAAACCTGTGCCTTGGACTCATTGGGGATCCTGGCAAAAAGTTAGCCAGCAATTGATGGGAAAGAAAGGAAACTACCCTCCAGCAAAGACTGTAGCGTGTTAAGTTAGGTCTCAGCCATTAGAAAACATATTTTTACTTTTGTTTGTTTGTACCTATTTCTATCTTTATTCCATCTACTTGGTATCACTTAACCTATGGCATGTTGTTAATAAACTTGTTTTATTTTTATGATAAACCAATGCAGTATTGTATTGTGTATGGAAGGAAGGGTGTGTTTACCCCAGTTAAGTTAATAAGCTGCAATGAACTGACTCTTTAAAAGAGCAGCAAATTTAATATCTTCTGTGAATGTTCAGTGATGGGGGCTGTGCATTGCAGAAGAACATCTCTGAGGAGCTTGGGGACTGGAGTTCACTGATTGTTACCTGCTAGGTAAGGTATGGGTTGGGAGAGCCTTAAGGAGTTTGCTGGTGAGGAAGACAGACTAGTGTGGCTGGGATCTGACACACAGTCTAATCTCCAGCAAAGCTCACTCTTGCTGAGGCAGAGAGGTAACACTGTGGCTCTCAGCTCTGGGTGTCCCAGTAGCATATTACACCTGTGAAAGAGAATAGTCAGGGTGCACTCCCACCATACACCAGACAGTTTGGGGAGAAAGAAAAACTCCCCGTACCCTTCCTGAGGCACAATTCAGGGTAATGCTTTAAAGGAGCAATTGAGTCTTTAGTGAACAAGAGAAACAAAGTAGATATACTTGGACATTAGAACATTTAATACATCTCACAAAATCGTCAAAGGTGAATCAGCTCTAAAAAGCAGCTATGTACTTGTGGCACCTTCTTACTCAGCAAATCCGCCCTTTGTGTGTATTTAGAGTCATATTGCGTCACTATAGTGACAAAAATAATGTTTTACTCCATTTTATTCCCATTGGTCCTGCAGAGACAACATGATTAAGAGGGAGGGAGACGGAATCTCACTTCCTTCTTGTGCATCATCAGAAATATTTACCAACTCCCACTCAGTTCACATGTGCAAGAAATGGACTTGCATAAGTGCCACTGAGGAACCTCTGTAATTATTGATGATCTGTGAGAAGGAAAGAACCCAGATTGACACTCAGGGTCCAGACTGAGTTTGCAGGGCTGAAAATACATATTAGAAATTACACTGGTTTACTTGTAAACTAAGGGTATGTAATATGAAATACTGTGAGAAAGAAACATAGAACTAACTCCTCAGTACTGGCACTTGAATTGAAACAATTATTTGAATAGGCTTAGAGAGAATAGTGTTGGACTATTACTATTGTTCTTGTTATCTGCATTACTGTAGCACCTAGGGCTCCCAGCTGAAACTGGGGTCCCATTGTGCAAGGCGCTCTACAAATACTAGACCAGGGGTGGTCAAACTGTGACTCATGAGCCACATGCAGCTCTTTTGCAGTTAAAGTGTGGCTCACGGAGCCCCCCACATTCTCTCCCTTTCTCTGCCTATCAGATGGGGGAGAGCTCAGGGCTTCTGCCCTGCGGCAGGGTGGTGGGCCTCCTGCCAGAGATGACTGGTACCTGCCGAGAGTGGGGGGGGACACAATTTAAAGGTTTGCCCCCCAACAGCTTGAGTCACGCCCCCCGGCATGCCCCACTCTTACCCTCAGCAGCCCCCACCATGTGTTGCTTCTGGCTTCTGCCCAGCGGGGACGGAGTTCTCAGGGCTTCAGCCCCACAGGGTGCGCCTGTTGGGCCTGAGAACTTCAGCTTTAGCCCTGAGCCTTGGCAGGAACCTCCCCTAGGGCTGAAGCCCCAAGCTGTGGCAGGCGTGCCCTGGCTCTCAAACTTTTGAAGACAGCAGTTTGCAGCTCGGAGGGTCAGTAAATTTGGCCACCCCTGTACTAGACAGTGCTCCCACAAATAGACAAAACAGAAGCATAGGTAGGTGAAGTAACTTGCTAAAGGTCACAGCAAAGTCAGGAATGGAACTCAGGTCTCCTGATTCCCACGCTAAGTACTCTAAGCATCAGACCACATTGTCATCATTTAAAATGAAAACTGGCTAAAAGGTTGTAAACAACAGGTAATGGTAAACAGCAAGGTATAGAGTTGGGTGGAGATGTCTAGTGGTATGCTGCAGGGGTAGGTGTTTGGACTGGTCTTACTTAACATCCTAATTAATGAACCTGGATGAGGGAGTAAACAGCACACTTCCACAGTCGTTCCTAAATTTGAAAGAACTGTAAACACCAGTTAGAACAGAAAACTAATACAAATTGACTTAGACTGCAAACAATGGACATTCACTTTGGAAATATGAACACTAATACCTCAGGAAAAAAAAATCAAACACACCTTTAGTCAATGGGAGGGAGAAACCTGAGAAGTATTGATCCTGAAGGAGACCTAGCAAGGATAGCAGGTAACAAAGTAGACTTACAAAAAAGGAGTAGGGAGAGGGGTAATATTAGTGTCATCTTGGTGGACATGTCTCTACTATTCGGCTGGTCCCATAAAGACCTCATGTCAATAGTGTGTGTAAGCATGCTGACTCACAAGGCATGTAACTCTCCAGAACGGGCAAAAATATTGGAAACTAGTCCCACAAACTCAAGCAATAACCAGGAGAATATGGCTTCTTCAGAAACAGTGGCTGTTGCAGCTATGCAGTGGCTATCAAGTATCCATTGGAATAGATGCTCTGTTTTGATGTTCACTCTGGTTTGGTATTCACCTTCCCTTCTAGCCAAGTGACCAGAAGATGGGAAATGTCACTGGTTTCACCTTGGGCCCTTTTGGAGAGAAAGTAATCTCAGCCCATGTTTCCAATCAAATTGGGCCATGAAGGCGGGGCAAAATATGAATAGTTTCTGCCTTTTTCTCCCTCTTTAATTTCCATCCGAGAAAAACACGGGGTAACAGCAGATACTGCTTTATGTACACTTCCTGGAGCAGAGCAGGGCCGGCTCTGGCTTTTTTGCCGCCCCAGGCAAAAGCCTCCCGCCGCCCCCGGCCCCCGACGGGGAGCGCGGCAGGGGAAGCCGCCGAGCCCGGCCGCGGCCCCACTCTCCCCAACCGGCCGGAGCGCCGCCCCCCTCCAGGTGCCGCCCCAAGCACCTGCTTGGTCGGCTGGTGCCTGGAGCCAGCCCTGGAGCAGGGATAGGCCTCTGGCTGTGAAGGTGGAGAAAGCAGGGACCAAAATCAAGAAGAGGAGTGTAACAGACTAGCAGTGTTTTCCTGAAACATCCTGAGTGAGACAAGTGACTCATAACCGCACCGGATGAGAGACAGGATATAGCTCGTGTGTAGATGCAGCACTCCTCAGGGAGGAACTCTAGGAACAGCCAAGCCTAGAGGGGGAAATTTTATACTGCTCCATTATTTTACTGTGTTGTTTCTTTGTTAATAAAGCCAAACTCCAGGAAAGGGGAAAATTAGACTTTTACAGAGTGTGAACTGTGTTTTTAGAGCAAGTCACGAAAGAAGCACGTCACTGGCATTCCAACTGGTATAGGCAATAAAGGAGGTCAGACTATAACCGATCAGCCCTGTAATGGTGAATCCAAACGTTCAGAGATCATTGACACAGGTAGATGTATGGGAACAGTGTAGTACCCCTTTAAACAGCTAGTGAATGCAAGGTACTCACAATCTATTTAAAGGAATATTAACCTCTCTATATCTACAGCAAACATTCTTAAAACAAGTGTAAAATTCTTGTTCGTAAGGCGTGATTAATAAAGAATTAAAGGAGGATAATATATATATATATATATCATCCTATCTCAAAGCCAGTCAACATGGGTTTATAGAAAATAGATCCTGTCAAACAAACTAGATACACTGATAAAGGTAATGGTGTTGATGTAATATATTTAGACTTCTAGGAGGCTTTTGACTTGGTACCACATGACAGTTTGACTAAGAAACTATAGAATACAAAATTAACATGGCACACATTAAATGGATTAAAAGCTGGCTAACTGACAGGTCTCAAAATGTAGTTATAAATGGGGAATCACCATTGAATAGGTGTGTTGCTGGCGGAGTCCTGCAGGGATCGGGTTTTGGCCCTATGCTATTTAACATCTTTATCAATGACCTGAAAAAAAACAAAATCATTACAGACACTCCCCGAGTTACGTAAACACGATGTACGCAAATCTGAGTTTACGGAAAAAGTTCCATAAGCTAGAAATAGGAGTTTGGGAAGGAGTTTTCTGTTTCTTTGTTTCTTTCTTTCTTTTTGTGTAATGGTCGGAGTTACGTTTCCGACTTAGGCAAAATTTGAGTTACGCAAGGCGTTCCGGAATGGAACGCTTGCATAAATCGGGGAGCATCTGTACTGATAAAGTTTGCAGATGACACCAAAATTAGGGGTGGTGGTAAATAATAAAGAGGATCGAGTTATCTGGATCGCTTGGTAAACTGGGTGTAAGCAAACCATATGGATTTTAATATGGCTAAATGTATATATCTAGGAACAAAGAATGTAGGCCATACTTACAAGATGCGGGACTGTATCTTGGGAAGCCGTGACTCTAAAAAAAGATTTGGCGGTCCTGGTGGATAATCAGCCGAACAGAGGTTTCCAGTGTGACTCTATCGCCAAAAGGGATAATATAATCCTTAGATGCTTGGATAAGAATTTCAAGTAGGAGTAGAGAGGTCATTTTACCTCTGTATTTGACACTGGTGCCACTGCTACTGGAATAGTGTGTCCAGTTCTAGTGTCCACAATTCAAGAAGGATGTCGATAAATTGAAGAGGTTTCAGAGAAGAGCCACGAGAATGATTGGAGGATTAGAAAACCTGCCCTATAGTGATAGACTCAAGCAGCTCAATCTATTTAGTTTGACAAAGGGAAGGTTAAGGTGTGTCTTGATCAAAATTTATAAATATATAAGTGGGGAACAAATATTTTATAACGGACTCTTCAATCTATCAGAGAAAAGTATAACAAGAGCCAATGGCTGGAAGTTGAAGCTAGACAAATTCAGACTGGAAATATGGCATAAATTTTTCAGAGAGGGTAATTAACCATTGGAACAATTTACCAAGAGTTGTGGTGGATTCTCCATCACTGGCAATTTTAAAATCAGGAATGAATGTTTTTTTAAATGATATGCTCTTGTTCAACAGAAATCATTGTGGGGAAGTTCTATGGTCTGTGTTATATAGAACGTCAGACTAGATGATCTGGCCTTGGCATCTAAGAGTCAAAAATACATGTCTCCATTTATTTATAATAAAAGCCTCTTATAATGAATTAAAATCAGACAAATTGAATATACATGCACATTTAATGTTTCAGAGTACAATACCAACTATATACTATTCCTAGATAAAAGTCTCATGCAGTTTACACTTCAAATTCCAGACCAATCATTAAATAATAATGTTACTTTGTTATGCTATTTTAAAGCATTAGCTTCCTTGTGACTGGATCAGCAACAGCAGATAAAAGGTATAGAGGTTTTTATTGTTAAATTTTACTTTTCTACCACTAGATGGCAACTACTTAACTCTCTGACAGCATTGTAGAAAATATACAAAAAGCAAGTCCCACGAGTCTTTTCTAAACAGATTGCACTGGCATAGTTTCATAATATTTCTTTTCTAAATTTACCTAAAAGCTGGCTGATACTTGGCTCAACTCATGATGATATTAGCACAGAAAAACTTGCTAAAATACAGCACACAGTTTAAATCCAGGAACCAATTCATTCTAACAAATCACACAAGTAGGCCAGTAGTACGTACACAACCTCTTCAGCCTGATATCCCAACATATTACAAAAAAGTCAAACGGCCACAATCTATACTTTAGGGGCAGTTTCTCCATCTTGTTTCATTCCTTTCACGGTGCTCAGGTGGCGCACAGGGACCAGAAAATATCTATGAGTCTCCTCCAGGGGATTCCCTGTCCCCTTCTTTTCCCACAGGTTGGACAGCACTGAGGTAGTAGAACATGAGCCCCCATCCCCCACTCTGTAAATATGCTTTGACAATGCTAAATATGTGGTAAAAGCACACAGCACCCAGGTGTTTCCTGTTTCCCTATCAGAAACGTGAGACACATCCTGCCTGAGACTTTGACTCTGCTCCATAGTTCCTACTTGAGAAAGGAAAATGATCCTAGAGACAGAGGCCTAGATCCTCAAGGGAACTTAGGCCTCTAACTCCCATTGGGATTTAGGCACTGTGACGGGGCGCCTGCCCCGCACTGACCCTGAGAGTTAAAACCAGCCTAGGGAGGCTGAGCAGCAGGCAGCCAAAGGAGTGGCTGCAGGGGAAACAGCCAATTAGGGCGGAGGTTGTAGACAATTAGGGCAGCGACTGGATCAGCCAATCAGGGCCCAGCCGGCCCATATAAAAGGAAACTGCAGACCAGAGAAGCGAGTAGTCTGCTGCAGGAAGCCCTAGGGAGAAGACTGGCTTCTAGAGGGCTACAGAGAGACCAGCACCTGGGGAAGAGCAGGTGCTAGTAGGGACTGGGGGAGCTAGGGAAAGCTCCTGACAGGCTGCCAGGACTTACAGGTTCAAGGCCCTGGTAAGAGGGCAAAGGAGCTGGAGCCAGAACCAGAGGCAGGAGCAGAAGGAACTGAAACTGCGGGGAAGTGGCCTGGGAAAGTGGCCCAGGGAATACAGACAGTGGGCTGGAAGGAAGAGGCTGTTTGCAGGGTCCCAGGGCTGGGGCCCAGAGTACTGGGCGGGCCCGGCCCCTCCCCTGCACTAGCCACTGAAGGAGTGGCCCTGCTGGGGACTGCCAAGCCACTGCGAGGAGTGGCTGGATTCTTGTTGGAGGAGTTCCTGTTTTTTAGGAAGGATGTAGGGCTCTGAAGACTGATTATTTGGAGCCTACAATTCTGCAAGATGCAATGGGCCTCCCTGAAGCACATCTAAGTTTGTTTCTTCAGGGATGTCTTTCCCAACAGATAGCTATGAATATCCAATGCAGAAGCAGTTGCTGTCTCTGCTACGCCGCAGAAAACAAAAGCTAAGTTGTCCAAAGATGTAAGTCTTTTGCCCTCAAGGATGCCAACTGACAAACTTTCCCTTCAGTTTCCTGTGCTTTCTCACGGAGGACTGGTAATTAGATATGCATGTAGCAACCATAGATGCACTCTCTTGTCAGATCATCTCAATACTGGAACACCAAATTTTAGACATTGTAGCCTTAATCAGCAGGTCCCCGTTCAGGAGACTGGGTAAAATAGGCAATAGTAATCTTTGCTGCAGTGCTGCCAGAGTGGAATAATGGTACAACCATGTGATTGAGATTAGTTGGAAGACCAAAAACCACTAGTTCCACATGGGACATCATTTCAAGAAACTCCATATCAATGCTTGAGTTGGTGGTGATCTTTAGGGTAAAGAGGCTTGCCTAGTATCCTTTCCAGAGTGGGGAACCATCTTCTGGGGATGAGTCAGTTGTCTTAGTCCATAGAGTCCTTGGAGATGTGTAGGGAATCTTTGACTTCTCAGTGTCCTCCAGAGTTCAGACTTCTAGTTACTCTTATTTCTCCTCATCTTCCTCAGGCAGCTAAGAAGTCAGAGTTGGAGAATGCATCAATATAGTTAAAGCAACTTAACATTAACTACCTAGATGTACATTAGTCCACATCACAAATGCTAAATAATTTTATATGACCCTATGAATTCACACACTGCAGATGAAAACAGCACATTCGGCACACCCTAGGGCAAGGAGAACACCATGGTGGGAATTAGCCCTGATACATCAATGCATGTTGCTCTGGTACCATTATCATAGCCCCTCAGTCCTGACATATAGGAATTTACACATTGCTTTGGAGCTGTCAGTGGGCTGCTTTGGAACTATTCAATCACACCTGTGCTAAAGTAGGTGACATTGACGCAGTGTCTCAACTCCCAATTGGTTCAAAGTATCTTCAAGAACTCCTTCCTCTGCTGCTTTGTGTCAGATTTGGGCTACTTGAGGGGAGACCAGTGAAAAAAAACAGGGTGTGATGGCTCCTCCAATATCACTTAGATGTCTAACTACCAGACTGCATCAACAAATCATGTAGTTAGATGTCCATGTGTTATAAAATGCACGATGGAGGTGCAAGATTAGTGGCCAAGTTGAGACTTCTGTGAAAATGAGGGCCTCTTCTAACAACTAGGAGCAGTCACGGACTGATACTAGGTACAAAGTACAACATTTACTTTTTGTAGACAAAAAGGAGAATCGAGCTAATTTTCCCCCACCTTGTTTCATTTTTGATTATCCACTTTTTGTGAAGTGCAATCCATCAAGTACCAGCACAACCTTCTTTTCCAGGACAGGATTAGATTAGGTTGAATAAAATTTTCAAAAATGCCAAAATGACCTAGGATGCTCCATCCCATTTTCAAACATGACTTAAGCACTTGGGGGCTGGATGCACAAAAGGAGTTAGGCATTGTAGTGCTAGTGTCACAGCCCCTAACATTTAAGTGCCTACAAAATTATTGCAATTCACAAAGCCTGAGTTAGGTGCCTAGGCTCCCTATACAATGAATGGGGAGAAAAAGGCACCTTAGCCTGCATTTCACAAAAGCCAGCATGCTAGGTGTGGGGGGAGAGGGTCACTAAGCTAATCAATGGCGGATGCTAAACTTCACCCAAGGTGCCTGTCTCTGCTTGCGATTCTCAGTTATGAACCCTCTCCTGGAATTAGGCACCTGTGCCATTTTAGTATGAAACTGAGGAGGAGGAGAAATGGTGGTGGTGCCCATCTGACAATTTTTAGCCCAGTGGTTAGAGCACTAACCTGGAATGTGGGAGAGCTGGCTTCAGTTCCCAGGTTTATGCTCTAACTGCTGTACTACAGAGTCATTCTCATGCTCTCTGTCTGGCCAATGACTATTTGAATATTTATTCACAGTGGAACAGACGCTGGGATAGAGAGAGAGGGAGCGACCCAAACACAGTGTGAGAACAGCTCCACAGTCCAGTGGTTTGGGCACTCATGTGGAAGGAGGGAGACCCTGGGCCCATTCCCCCTACTCCAATCGCTCTTTCATTATTTAGCCACAGCTTCAACAGGAGAGATTGAGGAAACCCCACATCAGACTATCCCATAGCTCAGTGGCTAGTGCACTAGCCTAAGAGGGGGGAAGTGAAGCAGGGTCGCCTACCTCCCAGGTGAGTGCTCTAATCACCGGGCTAATAGTTACAAGACAATCACTGCTGCCCCCTGGAGTTTGAATGGGGCCCACTCTGGTAGGTGACCTCTGAACATCCCTACTGGATCAGGCCCCACTTGTGACTTCTGCAGATGAATGCCTGTCTTCCCCTGGTTTGTGAATCACTCTGGGGCTTAGGTGGGAGGTAGGTGTCCAGACACCTAGAGTGAGGCAGCACTATGCATACCCAGTGGCAAAAACTGAGATGCCGAAGGAACTTTTACTTTGAAAATTTAGACACTGAGTTTAGATGCCTACAACATTCAGCAGGAGTTTTGTGCATCACAGTGGCCTGGAACTGGGATTTAAGTGCCTAAAACATGGACTTGAATGCCACACTCCCTTTGTGCATCCAGGCCTAGCAGCCTAACCCCACTGACTTTCAATGAAACTTAAGTGCCTAGGTCACTTTTGAAAATAGGTCTTAGGCATTTTAACTTAGTCTTTTTGTTTTTTCCTTTGCTTCTCTAAGCTGTGAGGGCCAAAGAAGCAGCACAAAGGATAGAATTGTATGAAGAGCATATTAGTCTAGCGGTAGTCTTTTCAAGGAACAGAACAGTGGAAATGGGAAGTAAAAAAATTTGAGCCAAGCATCTGTTTTACTGAACTCAAGTACTGCATCTCTAGTCAGAAATTACTGTAATACAATAAAATAGTACAATCACAAACCCTACAATGTGATCACTTTATGATGTCTGTAGGAACTTTGTTATTGTATTTTTATATAAAAGCATTCAATATCTGTAATAACTGAACACAACCAATTAAAATAAGTAATTAGTCAATAAATTGTAATACACCCTATAAAAGCATTATTAGAGGTACTGACACAAACCACCATGCATGATTTTATTTCTTCAATGTCTTATAGTAGCCATCTGTTCCTTTTAAAAATTGAGTTACAATTTTGCTTATTGGACAAGTTTATTCTGGCCTGAAAAAGAGTAAAGTTATTTGAAAATCTCTCTCTTTCCTTAGCTATCAGTTTCACAAGGAATGACCACAATGCAAGAAAAAGATGGGGGGGGGGAGAACAAACTTAGCACAGATATTCACACAAAATACTGGACACCTGGGAATTACTATCTAGTAAGTTTTACTGCAATCCCTACTAAAGTAATGGAACAAATATTCAGAGAATGTTTGTAAATCTCTAGGAGATAACAGAACCATGAGAAATAAGTGGAAAGGATTTATAAAGATAAAGTCATGCTGTATTCTCTTGCTATTGCCCTGATACCAGGACCAGTCACTTGCTACCTGGGAAAGGATGCTCAGGAAAGGCAAGCTCTCCCACTAGTTGACTTTCCTGTGCTTCCCTGGTGTTGAGACAATCCCCTCCTTGCTTGGAGAGGACAGGGCTCAGAACACTAATTCTTTTTCTAACCCACATCCTGTGCTCTGCTGTCCTGCCACTGCAGCCTATCCTCCTGACTGGAGATGAGAGAGCTCATAACACAAGATGGAAGTGATTTTGGTGGGAAAAGGGAAACACTTGGAAAACTTAGGGCAAGTCTACACTACAGTGCTACCTCAGCGCAGCTGCAGCGTGTCTGGTGAAGACATAATGAAGACACCTCAGCAAGAAGCGTAAGCTATGGCAGCAGGAGAGCATCTCCCGCTGACATAGTGCTCGAGTGGACAGCGCAAAACTTGTGTCGTTTGCGGGGAGGGGCATTCACATTCCTGAGCAACGTAAGTTAGATCAACTTAGCCGGTACAATAGACCTGCCCTTAGCAACTTCCATCGGCTCACTGTCTACTGAAGGGGTCTAGACACAGACTGTCAAAATGGTCTGCACCTAAGGACTCCTTCAGGAGTCCTTCCTGCTGCTAGACATATGGATAGGTGCCCATCATCCCTCCCCTCCCCCGCCCCGCAAGGTGCTCTACTGTTCATCTACAGGTAACCAGAATAATGTGCCCCACATCATCAGACACCCCTGGGTGGAATGATCCAGCTCTTTGTGACTTCCAGTCTGGACTATTGCAACTCACTGTATCCAGATGTGATCATTCTACCTCACCTCCTCAGCAACACCTAGCTGCCCAGAGGCCTTCAGCAGGGTGCTCATTACTCTGAATCCCCACAGAATACCAGGTCAGATTCAAGGTCTGGATGTTAATCTTCAATGCCCTCCTTGGTACCTCCAAGATATCTCAGTGGGTGTCTCTATCATTGACACTGACCATTCTCGACAGCGAAGTGCTGTAAGAACTACGAAGTTGTCAACCTCAAAGGTGAAGTTTACAGTGGGAGACAGGACTCTCTTGGCACCAGGCCAACAATTTGGAACTAATTAGTTGAGGAGACACAAATGGGCACAAGACACTTTCACAGTGTAATGTTCCCACATCTGCAATTATAAACAACAAAGAAGAGGATGAAGGGCAGGAGGAAGAAATGAAGACAAAAAAGACAAGAGAAAGGAGGAAGAGAGGGAAAAGAGAAGGATTTTATTTTCAATAACAACCCAAAGTTCCTCAGAGCATGTGAGGAGGAAAATTTAGATAACTGGCCTATTGGGATTTAAGAAATTCTCTCTTGGGAGGTAATCACATACTACAGTCATGGACAAAATCACCTCTCTGCCTAGCTTACTGCCTGTGCTCTCCCACTCCTGTCTTTCTAGAAAAGCTTCTTCATATTGTCATATGAAAATGCTGTTTTTCTCTCTTCTTGGCAGCTGTCTTGGTGTTGGCTGGAGTAGAGGTGATTTTAAAGGGGGAAACAATTTCAGGTTTATTGTACCTTTGGAGTGGTAATGCTGTGATACTGATGTGAGTGTTTTATGAGGTGTCATTGTTTTGCTATTTGATACATTTTATTATTACTGATTGAAGGTTTTCATTTTCTCTCCTATTTTCTCTCCCTCTCCATCCACCTATATCTTTTCAAACCACCATTTCAGTCTCTGATTAGAGCTGGAATAGAGGATATGGCTACTGCAGCCTGACAGGTTCCAATACACTCTTTTATTTCTTTTCTGTTTCATAGTAAACAACACAGTCTGTAATAGTAACATTATAAATATGGAGAAGCATGAACTTACGTTTCTCAATGAAGCCCTGTTATATCAATTTTAGTCAAACAGGATGCAATTTGTGTTTTAGTAAACTGCTTGATTCAGTGTGTCATGGAAACTTTCCTTCAAAATTAATTTAAAGAGGCTTCTAAGTGAGCAGTATTATGTAAAATTCCAACTGGCTAATGAATCACAAATTTATGATAATGATAAATGACAGTGTACCAGATTGGGGCTGAAAAAGGTGGTGGGGGGGTGGCTGGACTGGCATTAGGTTCAGTCTTATTAAACCCCTCTGTTAATTATCTGGAAAAGGGGTTTAATGTATATTAATTAAATTAATAAGTGGGAGTTGCTGTGAAACTAGCACATAACAAAAAGAGTTCTAGAGACATTGGAAATAAGATAATATTTAATTTAGAAAAAGGCAGACAATCGCACTGGGAAGGAAATAATTTGAAACACAGGTATAATTTCTAAAAAGTAATTTCCATCTCTAATTTCTGTGACTATGATAATGAAACAAGCTGAATCAGATGATTTTTACATATACAACAATGATAGTTCAAACTAGTTAATTTAAATTATTTCAGATTATGTAACCATCAGAAGCATTAAAGGGCAATTGTGCATTTTTTCAACTGGTTGCAGACAATCCTTTCAAGAAGGGCTTTGAGACAGGGGAATGCCATCAACTAAACCTAATTGAAAAGATAGAAGCAGATGAAAGGAAAACAGATTTAATAACTTTTCCTATCATACTGCTTAATTACCAAGTGTTTAAACTACAGCTGAAATTGTGCCAACCTGCTGTATAGTACCTTCTCCCCCACTCACTCCTGAAATAAAGTTGTTCTGGGTCCTTTGACATCAGAATTATTTCAGTAACAGATTGGTATCCACCAAACTCTACACTTGGTTATGGACACACAACTCCAAGTAAAGTCACTGGGAGCTGCATGAACTTGCCCCTATGCCTTTACTGCATATATAAAGCACATAGCTTTTCCTGCATGTGGCAGAATTTGTCCCTACGTCTTTACTACAGGGTTAAAGTGATGGGCTTCGCAGAGGGTTTTTGGGAACCTGGGGCAAAATCTGAAACTGAGGCCCCCAATCCCTAAAAAAAACCAAGTGTGAAAAACACTGAGGGGAGACAGCAAGAAGGGGGAGAGGGTTTGGAGAGCGAGCAAGTCAGCCCTGTACTCACCCCACAGTGACCACTTGTGTTCCATGGGGCTGGGCCTGGGCCTGGCTGCCTGCTGTGGGCATTGCAACTTGGTACATGGGGTTGCACTGTTTGGTCATGATGGAGGGGTGGCCTGTCCAAACATGAGTGGCATTGCAACCATGTGCACCAGGTCACAACGCCACTCGGTTTGGGGGCCCACTCAAAGAGAGGGCTCAGGGCAAACTGCCCCTTCTGCCCCCTCCTCTGGGGGCCGATACAGAAGGGGACATTAGTGTGAGGTGGAGAGAGCTTTATTCATATACAGATTTCTTCATTAATAATAAAGGAAACAAAAATACTGACGAAATTAATGTTTGCATCAGTATAACTTTGTCCAAGTTTCCTTGGTGTGAAAGTTCATCTTTTACATTCAAAGTTTCAAGATGCTGAAAAACTAGCACCTACTTCAGAAGAAGGCACCTGTTAATAACTATCTTATATTGTGTTCTTGCCAAAACCCTCTATCACACTCCTTCCTTATTATAAGAAAACGTCAACTCCAACATGTTCAGATCTGTGTACCTTTATTTTGCCTGTCATGTAAGTAAACAGTCCCCATGGACAATCTAGTAATTGGATTTTGACCAGTGAATTTCCTAAAATATTTCAATGCTCAGAAAAATACTAAAAATTTGATCTTCTTGTGCTTATTAAATTCAGTGTTAACACCACAATTATACGGCTGATTACATGTTCTCATCTCAACACTTTACTTCCCGCTGCACAGAATTGCAGACCTTGCACTGAAATTTCTCCTGCTTTATTATTAGCCCAAAGTTCAATTTTGCATAGAAAGTATGGTGAAATTCTGTTTGGCTGTTTCTGAGATTCTGGAATGTCATCCTTAAAGGGGTTGCGTTTTTATTTTAGTTTTTTCAGACATACTTTTTGGCTTCTGTTTAAAACTTCAGACTTGCCATGAATTTAAAATGTAGACTGGTGCCTTTGGCATGGTTTGAGAAATGTGGTTTTGCAATAAGAAAGTCAGAAAAAAAAAAATCACACACTGGAATTTCCATTCATTCTTTTTAACAGCCACAAGAGGGTACAATTCTAGATACATTAAATTCAAAAGAAACCAATTTGTAATATCTGACAAGCCAAAGTAAATTTTGGCTACTGTTGATTCTTCCTGCACCCTGGCCATTCGTCCATCTTTAAATGTATGACTGTTATATTCTCTCTCTCTCTCTCTCTTTTTGCAATTCAAATTTCTGCATGAGTGTGGGGAATGCACCTCCCAGAACATGATGCCATGTGCAAATTTTAGTCCTGGTTTAGTAAAACACACAAATATGGTGTGAGTTCGAGGACTCTCCATATGTACAATTTACGAATTCTGATTGGTTTTATGAACTCTGTGTATAACTCTAACCCTTAGTGTCTAGAGAATCATCCATTTGCTGATAAGGACCATATCCCATATCATACCTCTCTTTGAAAGCAGCTACAGAACAATCGAACAATTAGTTAACACTGAATGAGTCTGCCCTGTAGAATAATGAATATGTTAAAGAGATTGGCCAAGTTAAGGGAAACTGGTTTCTCCCCAGATTGTCCAGAGGGAGAGGGGTTGAAGCAATGGGAAGGGCCCAGCAGAAAAGGAGAACACAGAAAGAGATGTTAGAAGCCATTGTTAAAAAGGGGTATGCACACCCAGCTAGGGGGAAGCTGTTGACTGCCATACCTGAACAAACTAGTAGTCTGGCAGCATGTGTAATTCTGTGGACAAATTATTGATAGAAAGGTAAAGGTGTCCTTTGATTTGTAAAAATCTACAGAATCATACATTTCAATGGTGTCACTCTCTACAACATGTCAGGGGGACTTGCTGGCCCCCAGGCTCCACATTCCAGGTCCTCCAGCTGGTGGAAGTTTTAATAATACAATGTCATTGGTAATGGATCGGGTTGGGTATCATTCAAAAGCCCTTTCTCCCACACACACACACACACACACACACACAGTGGTACCAAACATGACAAACCTCCAGTAATTATTTGATATATATTTGCAAAAATATTGAAAAATCAACTTTTTTAAATTATACTTTAACTCAGGCATATCAGACATGCAGCCCTCCCAAAGTTAAACTGTGGCCCTCGACTGACACTATTGTGTTATTGGTTCATGCTCAGAACACGATACCAAATTAATGTTTGTTGATGCTATAGATTACTATAAATGGAAGAGATGTTTAAATTGATTTGCCATCATTGGCAAAAAGGAAATGGTCCAGTAGTATTGATTATCAGCTTTGTTTATTTTGCCAAAAGAATTGTAATGAGGCACTGGTTAAGATGTCAGCATCCAACCAGAAATTACTGGAATCCAGCTGTAAACACTACGCACAGAGTTACATAACATACATTATATAATGTAATTACAATCTCAAAATAATTTATTATGGAATCCTTGTCTTTTACTTTGATGTTGATCATTTTTAGGCCTCAATGGGGAGATGAAGAGTACTCACTAGTAGCTGAATCTTTGGAGAATACCACCGTGGAGAACCTAGTTAAACCCAAAGTTCAGTGGGTTTATATATACTTATATACTTTGAGAAGTACATTCATAAACTGAATTTGGCAAGGTTAGAGAGGAAGTACATTGAGCATCAGGAAAAAGCTGAAGATGCTGGGACAAGTGCCAGCTGTGGGCGAGACTCACCTTAAACCATGGCATGTGTTTCAAGAAGAACACCTGCTTCTTCAGCAGTAAGCCGGAAGCCAGAAGCCATCCATTAAGCACAGTTTCAACATGTGAGACAGGTAAGAAACTGTATGAAGCAGTCACTCTTAGCAAAAACATGTGTAATACAGGAGGGCCAGGGAGCAGTGAGAAGTGGTAGAAGGGAAGTATATAAACCCTAGGTTAATTAAGGCGTGGTTCCCTGTAGACTAGGGAGGGTTGCTACAGGTTAATTGGAGCACCTGTAATCAACCTAATAAACCCCCCTGCTTCAGGCAGTCAGGGGGAAGGAGAGAGGACTGGAGCTTGAGGTGTGCTGTTAGACTTGGAGGAACAGAAAACCAGAGTAAGGGAGACCCCGTCCTAGTGTTTAAGGACTGAAGGTACCCCACCCAAGGGAGAAGAGGGTAAGAACTTGCAGGGGTTGAGAGGGCTGGGACTCAGAGTGAGGAGCAAACCCAGACCCCTCCCCTGCTTCCCTTCTTTACCACCTTCCTGGGCCACTAGTGAGGCCCTCGGTGCCCCAAGAGCAGGGGTAAGAGGGTGTATTTTAGCCCCCCCCCACCAAGAAAAGCGCAGGACCCACCATACTATATCGACCATCTTGTCACACATAGAATGGAAAGTATAGTAAAGTGGGTGCACTGAACAAAAGACACCCATGCATATGACATTGTACATCCCATTGAGTACTATACCAAGAACATATGTAATGTGTTGCATCAAAAAAGATAAAAGCAATAGAAACAAATAATGATAAAATAATGATTTTACTAGTGCAAACTGTGCAACTCAGCTGGAGTTCACAAAGGAGCAAAATGCAAATTAAAGCCCATCTTGCATTGCCTTCCTAAGTCAGCACTTACTGATAACATGACCAGTCCCTTATACCAACAAAGGCCTTTCAGTGTACCAATAATAGATGGAATGGCTGAGGTACAAGCTCCTTGACAAACCAGAAACTGCTAATATGTGCGAAGAGTTGGCTGAACACCTCATTATGAAGCTGCAGAGAAAATACTGGATCTCTGATGAAGTCCACCTTGTGTTTGACACGTATGCAGAGGAATCAATTAAAAATATTCCTAGGAAGAAGAGTGTGATGTTGCACTCTATATGATTTTATGAAAATATGCTAATGAGTGTGAATATAATGTAACTGAAATATGCTTCATGCAAAAGGTCTCTTGTAAGGTATCATTACAAAGCTTATAATCTACTAAGTGTGGTCATCCTATTTGTATAAATGTATCATTCTTGTATCTGAAACTAGAAATATGAAATATAACTGAGGGCCTATTGTAATTATGCAAAGTGTGGGCCATTAATGGTGGTTTGGAATCTTGATGGCTCCCATTAACTAGGACAATTCTGTAGATGGCTCTGTTTTACTTGTAAGTCTTCCTGTATATGTGTGTGCTGGCAAGTGGGTAATGAAGTCTTACAGTGACATGTGATCATATCACCTGAACTGGAATCCATCTTTAACCTAGTACTTTTCCATTTCGAAGGGGGAGGGGACCCAGAGAGGCAAAAGATTCCCGCCTTGTGCCAAAGTATATAAGTGGGTGGAACAGAACAAAGAGGGCTGCAATCATGAGAAATTCCCTAGCTACCACCTGAGCTGGAACAAGGGCTGTACCAGGGGAAAGGATTGTGCCCAGACTAGAAAGGCAGTTAATCAAAAGCCGGTGTACAAAGACCAGATGCTCATCACCCTGCAAATGTTTGGCCAGCAGCCTGCCTTGTACAGAGATGTGTGCATGAGGCTCAGGGTGACAATGCATCAAGCTGTAGTACCCTACATGGAGACGACACTGATGATGACTTGGTTCAATAAATGTTTTTTGTCCTATATGTCAAGGCTAACTTCCCTGGGATTACCAAAGATCAATGTCTTTTTTATGTAAGCAATGCATCCCTGTGTTAAGTATAATTTTAAGAAGTTGATTTTTAAACCTTTTCTCGAATATATAGTCACATAATTATTCTAGGTTTATCACGTTTGGTACCAGTGTGTTTATGAGAGAAAGGGCTTTTGAATGATACTGAACTCAAACCATTTCTGACAACACTGGATTATCAAAATTTCCACCAACTGGAGGACCTGGAGCTGAGAGGCGGGAGTGGGGGGCAGCGAGTCCCCCTGCCATGCCACAGAGGGTGACACCATTGAAATCATGATTCTGTAGATTTTTACACATCAAATGACACTTCTTATCCTTCTATCACTAACCTGCCCACAGAATGAAATTTTACCACACTGTTCTCCACAAAAAGGGGAGTGTGTTGCAGGGATAGATAGAGAGAACCTAAAAGCAGAGCAGGAGGAGAAGAGGGACCCTCAGAACCAAAATCCAAATGGCGCTTCATGTGGTGAGGAGAGAGGGGTTCATATTTTTTGCATGGATCTGTAAGTTCATTTTCTCTATGAATAAAGTGTGTGTTTAAGAAGGTACTTTGCAAAGCCTCCAACTTGGTTGCTGTCACTGGTCCCCAAAAGATTAAACTGTAACCCAGAGTACTTCTGAGGTGGGAGCTCTGGAAAATGTGATAAGCTATCAGAGAGACTTGGGGGCTCTGCACTGGTTTTGGGACAGCTGAACAGCAGGGTCCATTTGCGAGAAAGGATACCAGACAGGGAGTCTACAGCCGAGGCATGAGCCTGAGAGGCCAGATCCAGTGCCTGAAAGTTGCTCCAAGCTCGCAGGATCCAACACCGCAATCTAGTGAGCGTCCAGCAGGGGAAGATCGATCCATTCTGTAACACATGGGCTTAAGTCCATCCGTGTTCAGGAAAGCACTTAGATATGTGCTTAATTTGCAGTATTCCCAACCGCAAGATATCAAAAACCATGTGTCAGACTTCAAAAAAAGAGTTTGGCCCAAAATATCATGAGAGTTGGGGGAAAAAAAAGTGTTTTTTCACTGCCCCTGCCCAGCCCCAGTGTGTGTGACAATTAGTGTTGCCCACTCTTCCAAATGTGGTTGTGTAAAGTGATTCTGCCTCCCCTGCTCAGCAATTAATCCTGCCCCCAACCTCCAAATCAATCCTGTGCCCCTAGTCTTCACATCAGTTCTGCCCCCACCACTTCAGCCCCACTTCACAGCCTCACCTCTGCTTGTCTTGGAAGGGGGCTGTAGCAGGGTTCTCTCCCCACCTTTCAAGAGTAGGTGTTGATGGGGGCTAGGAGCAGAGGAACTGTCCTGGGAGGGAGGGAGGGAGAAATTGCAGAATCATGGTCCCATCCCTATTGGTCAGGTCAGAGTAGGAGGGGTGGGAGTTGCCCTGAGCTACTGAGCTCTGTAGCTCCCTCCTCTTCAGCAAGAATGGCTTCAGGTTGCTGAGGGCGGGTAGGAGAGTGACAGAAGTCTTCCTGCAGCAGCTATGATTGGTTGGTCAACTCCAGGAGGCAGGCAAAGCAGACAGTCAGAGGGGATTTTCCCCCAGCTAGGACTCAAATGCAAGATGGAGATTCTTACTTCATCATTATCCAGTCTAGCCAAAATCCTGTTTTTTGTGGGGGGAAATATCACAAGAGTTGGCAGCACTGAAGTTGGAGCATGTGCTTAACTCCCATTGACTTCAAACCAATTAAAACATGTGCCTATGTGCTTTCCTGGATAGGTGTGTGTATCAAGGACTCACCTCATCCACTGTCCAACTCTGCCTCATTTTCCTCCTTTCTAAGAAACAAACCTCCACAACTGGGGCTTCTGAAGAACTCTCCTGTTCATAAATTGTATAGTCAATTGCTTGATTACACTTTGGTTCATTATGAAATATACTCAAGACACCAAATAACTAATGTCAGTCAGGCGTATTAATATGGTACAGGAAAAAGGTTCAAAGAGCAGTCCTATGCGGTGACATTACATTCACCTTACGCAGAAAGTGTGCTCCCCAAAGTTACCTCCCCAAAGCCATCTTCTTATACCCTATTTGTTTACCACTACAAGGTACTATATATATCACCTGAAACTGGATTAAATTAATCAGCTTTTTACCTTGTTTGTTTCTGGTACCATAGCATACCCCTTTGTCTTTTGTTCTGAACTCATGCATTCCAGGTCATAATGCAGCCTTATCCTTGTTCTGGGTGTATGCATTCTAGGTATTAACGGATGTGAAAATACTGCCTAGGTTTGTGTGTAACGCCTTTTCTGTCCCCATGAGGAAATAATCATGTCCTGATACTAAGAGTTTTCCTGTCTACTCAATCCAAGGCTTACTTCAGCTAATGCAAGGTGTTATGGAATACTTACCATAACAGTACAGAATTATAACAAAGGTACAAGCCTATATAATTGCTATACTAATGCTTAATAATATGTGTTCTTAAATGCTTGGCATATGTATTGTGGGTAGTGTTAACAGCATAATATATGTATGCTAATCAACACTCCCCTTTAGGGGCTCTGGTTTATTAACACAAAATAACAGTTTAACTCAAAGCTAGACTCTCCCAGGCTTCTTCTCTAAGTTCACCAGTCCATTATATCTGACCTATGCTCAGAGTCTATTATGTCCCTCAGACACTCATCATTGCCTTTTAAGGTTTTTGTTCCTGCCCCTCACTGACTTTCCCGCAGCTGGCTGTGAGACCCTGTTGGCCACCTGGGAGGGTCCTTAAAGCGCTGCCGCAGTAGCACTTTAATGTCGGCTGCGTATGGGCTTGTACCAGCGGCCACTTCTTACCGGTACACCATACCAGCATACTTTCACCCCTGACTCTAATGCAGAATCCCTTCTGGATACCTCTGCAAATCTCAGCCCTCCTTACCCTTGTATCAGGCCCCATATCTCTCTGTGCAGCCTCCTCTATGCATTCTCTAGCTCCCTCTTATAGGAAGCCCCACCCCCAGCTACCCTCACTTGATGTCTGATTACCTGACCCAACTACCAGCCTAAACCCATCATCTGGGAGGCAGATAATTAGGCAGAGGTGGAGCTGAGGCCAACTACTCTTAAAGGGCCAGCCCACCCTATGGCAATACACTTTCCTGAATCAGGGCCGTTATCCTTTGGCTGATCGCATACAACCACATTTTCCCTGAAGCACCTCACCTTTTAGCAGGCATTGAGCCTGGGGAGAAGGATTAGGTTGGGGTAGAGAATAGGGTTGCCAGGTGTCCGGTTTTCAAACGGAACGTCCGGTCGAAAAGGGACCCTGGCAGTTCTGGTCAGCACCACCGACCGGGCCGTTAAAAGTCTGGTCGGCGATGCTGCAGGTCTAAGACAAGCTAGTCCCTACCTGTCCTGGCACCGCACTGTGCCCCGGAACTGGCCAGCAGATCCAGCTCCAAGGCAGGGGGGCCACAGGGCTTTGCACGCTGCCCCACCCCGAGCACTGGCGCTGCACTCCCATTGGCTGGGAATAGCAGCCAATAGGAGCTGCGGGGGGGGGGAATGCCTGCAAGTGAGAGCAGCATGCAGAGCCTCCTGTTCCTCCCTCCCCCGCCTAGGAGCTGGGCCTGCTGCTGGCTACTTCTGGGGTGCAGTGCATAACCAGGACAGGCAGGGAGCCTGCCTTAGCCCCGTTGTGCTGCTGACCAGGAGCTGCTTGAGGTAAGCCCAAGCCCCAATCCCCCGGCCCCAGCCCTGAGCCCCCCCCCCAACCTGGAGCCCACTCCTGTACCCCAAACCCCTCATCCCCAACCCCACCCCAGAGCCTGCACCCCAGCTGCACCCCTCATCCCCCCTGCACCTCAACCCCATGGCCCAGGTCAGAGCCCCCTCCCACACCCTGAACTCCTCACCCCTACTCCACCCCAGAGCCCACACCCCCAGCTGGAGTTCTCACCCCATCCCACACCCCAACTCCCTGACCTAGCCCGGAGTCCTTCCCGCACCCTGAACCCCTCATTTCTGGTCCCACCCCAGAGCCCACATCCCAGTTAGAGCCCTCACCCCTCCCACACCCCAGGTCCCTGCCCCTGCCCCAGCTCAGTGAAAGTGAGTGAGGGTGGGGGAGAGCGAGCCACTGAGGGAGAGGGAATGTAGTGAGTGGGGGGTGGGGCCGCGGGGAAGGAGTGAGGCTAGGGTGTTCGGTTTTGTGTGATTAGAAAGTTGGCAACCCTAGTAGAGTAGCCATGAGGGTAGTGAAGCCAGAGGACACATGGCTGATGTTTCATGTCACATTATTTTAGAGTTACCTTTTTGTTAAGACTCCAGCAGTGGTGATTTTTTTTTTTTTTTTTTACTCAATATACTTTTATTTGGAGTCAGATGGGTTCTTCACCCATTTACACCAATATAAGTGGAGTTAATTCCATTTACACACACACACACACAGGTGATAAGAAGATTGCTTTGTTAAGAAACAGTCCCCTTTGATACAGGCACTACTGTGAGAGAATTGACCATGATAGGAGTTATGTGCCCCCATTCAAAAGCTAACAGCATGAGCCAAGGTCAATTATCTTGCATTCTTCTCACAGTGAAGAGACCTATTATGGCAATAGCTGCAGAAGGCACTGAAATAAAATAACTTTCAGTACTTTTAAATCACAGAACCTTTTCCAAAAAAAATGTTGGGTTCTTACAGATCTAATGCCATTAAAAAAAAAGAGTGTGCGAGAGAGAGAGAGAAACAATGGTAAAATGGAGGTTTCTAATATGGGTTTGAGTCAACCGCATAAAAATGCGGATAGAATTTCTCCAGTAGTGTTCATAGGCTACATTATATACGGTTTGTGCAATTAACATGCAGGATTTCTATTGGTGACATTTTTAAAAGCTAATGTGATTTTAATTACACTAGTTGTTTCACACAGAGCAGAGTTTCCCAACCATTGCTGCCATAGGGTCCTTAGAAATGATAATGGTAGTTTTAGTGGCACACAGTATCTTTGTTCAAGTCTTTTCCTATAAATCACTGTGCGGTATTACTGCAAACAGTGCAATTCACGTTTGTCTTCAAGCTTTTTAAAATTTTTCCCAGGTTCTCAGATTGTCTGTGTGCTGACCCAAGAAAGATGATACTACATTAGTTTTCTTCTGGAATGTTTTCTTCTTAAAAATAAATATATTAAGAAAGCTTAAATTCTGAAAACTGTTTAAGGTCTTAAAGAAGCACTTTGACTTGCTACTTGCAGTCCAAGGGCCACAGGATATCTATGACAGTATTAAAGAATCCATTTCACAAGAAAAATGGTAATAAGGAAAAACTTAACATACATTAATAGAGTTTAATATATTTGGCTTCCTAGGATTTTTGTAAAGAAGAAACATGAATAAATCACATCTCTAAAGATCACAGGTATATTTCTTGTAAGTACCCTGCTAAGCTCTCTATGAAGTGTCTCCTTCTTTAACTCTACCATTAACTATCACAAAATTATAGAATCATAGAAATATAGATGGAAGGGACCTAGCGAGGTCATCAAGTCCAGACCCTTGCACTGAGGCGGGGTCAAGTAAACTTCGAGCTTCCCTGACAGGTATTCGTCTAACCCAGTGGTTCTCAAACATTTGTACTGGTGACCCCTTTCACACAGCAAGCCTCTGAGTGCGACCCCTTTATACATCAACAACACTTTTTTTATATTTAACACTATTATAAATGCTGAAGGCAAAACTGGGTTTGGGGGTGGAGGTTGACAGCTCGTGACCCCCATGTAATAACTTCGTGACCCTCTGAGGGGTCACGACTCCCAGTTCGAGAACCCCCGGTCTAATCTGTTCTTAAAAACCTCCAATGATGGGGATTCCATGGCCTCCCTTGGAAGCCTGGTCCAAAGCTTAACTACCCTTACAGTGAGGAAGTTTTCCCTAATATCTAACCTAAATCTCCCTTGGTCCAGATTAAGTCAATTACTTCTCCTACCTTCAGTGGACATTGAGAACAACTGTTCACCGTCCTCTATGTAACAGCATAAACATTCTGGCGAGGAGCATAAACACTCTGGCAAGAGGAATGGATATCAGTTATAATCCCCAACCAGTCCCTCATCGCCGACTCCACAATTTGCCCGCCCTGTCACCAGTGGTCCCTGTTGAACGGGTCCTGGACCAGACAAGGTCTCTGTGCAGCCAACCAGTATTGCTGGGGCCTTCGTGACAGCCCTTTGTGCAGCTGTGGCACAACACAGATGATGACGCACATTGTCAATGAATGCCTGCTGACTAGGTTCAGCGGTGGCCTAGAAGAACTGCATCATGCCTCTGAAGATGCCATCGCTTGGCTAGACGACTATGCACACGCTAAATAAAATAAATATGTAACAGCCCTTAACGTATTTGAAGACTGCTATCAAATCCCTTCAGTCTTCTTTCTGAAGTCTAACGTGATGCTCCCCAGGGTTACCCAAGGTTATGGGGCATCTCACTATTACTTGCTCTGAGCACGCACCACTCTTGTCTGTTCCTACTGCGGATTAGTTCCCTGAACCCAAAGGCCTCTGGAAGCACAAGCACTACCTTCCACACCCACACAGGCCTTGATCTCTCTGTGCAGGTGACAAACACCCCCACAAACCCCCAAGCATTCCCTGCCGTATCCAGCCTTTTATTCACTGAACACTCACAGAATTACCAGGCCTGCTGTTCCTAAGGGAACAGTAAACACCAGCTTGTAAGATGCAACTCAGGATTACCACTTTGTTTAACACCACAGCACTTAGATATATTTATAGTGAAAACAAGACTAAGTGTACTACCACAGAACAGAGATTCAAGAATATTGTAACAAATGGTTACATATAAAGCAAAAGCATAACATGCATTCTAGAAACTAAACTAAGAAGTTATTCCCTTGTCTAAAGAAGCTTATCTCACCCAAAGTTCTCTCCAGCCTGGTTAAGATCCATTTTTCATGGAGCAAAATCACTGTCCTTTTACTTCCTCATTGAAAGTGCCCAGATGTCTTCTCTGTTCCCCAAATACAGTAAAACAAACCTCTGAAGTGCATCTCAAGACAATGTTCTCCCCTTCTGCTGTGTTTCTCTACCTGTTACTTTCTGAAGTTCTTTCTTACAACCCTTCATTTGCTTTCAGTTCAGGCTGGTGATAGGAAACCCATTGTGAACAAGCCAACACTCAATTTACACGTAAACACGTAGACAGATAGATGGCTAAATCTCTCTTGTCTGACAGAAAACCTGTTTTTCACCTTTCCTGGTAACCAATACCTTGATCCAGGATTTAACAACAATTCTTGGTATATATACATGCCTTCTTACATAGTATCTGTACGTACATGTCACAGTGATATTGATATCTAGTGTGACATCAGCTTTTATTTGAGACCTCACATGACATTCTTTGGTGGACCAGTATGTTCATACCAGAATCAGGAGACTCCTGTAATCTGCCTGTACCCCCTTGCCAGTTGGAATTAAGAGGTTTTTGTGTCACATAAATGTGCCCATTTTTTTAACCTTTCCACATAGAAAATCTGACATATTTTTTGTTGCTTTCTTCTGGACTCTCTCTAATTTGTCCACATCCTTCTCAAAGTGTGACATCCAGAATTGAACACAATACTCCAGCTGAAGCCTCACCAGTGCTGAGTAGAGAGGAAGAATTACCTCCCATATCTTACATGAAACATTCCTGTTAATACACCCCAGAATTATATTAGTCTTTTTTGCAACTGCATCACATTGTTGACTCATCTTTAATAGCCTCAGATTCTTTTTAGCAGTACTCCCACCTAGTCAGTTATCCCCCATTCTGTAGTTGTACATTTGATTTTTTTCCTTCCTAAGTGTAGTACTTTGAATTTGTCTTTATTGGATATAATCTTCTTGATTTCAGACCAAATCTCTAATTTGTCAAGGTCGTTTTGAATTCTAATTCTGTCCTCCGAAGTGCTTTGAATGCCTCCCAGCTTGGTGTCATTCACAAATTTTATAAGCATACTCTCCATTCCTTTATCCCAGTCATTAATGAAAATATTGCAAAGTATCAGACCCAGGTCTGACCACTGCAGGACCCCACTAGATAAGCCCTCCCAGTTGGACAGAGAACCATTGATAACTACATCTAGTAATTTAATCTAGATCACATTTCCCTAATTTGCTTATGAGAATGTCACGTAGGACTGTGTCAAAAGCCTCACTGAAATCAAGATATATCACATCTAGTGCTTCCCACCATCCAGTAGGATGGTAACCCTAGGCCAGTAACCCTATAAAAGAAGGAAACTAGGTTGGCTTGGCATGATTTGTTCTTGACCATTCCATGCTGGCTATTCCCTATAACCCTATTATCCTCCAGGTGCTTACATACTGATTGTTTAATTTGTTCCAGTATCTTTCTAGGTATTGGAATAAGGCTGACTAGTCTATAATTCACCATGTCCTCTTTGTTACTATTGTACTCAATCTGCCCTTTTCCAGTCTCTGGGCCTTCATCCATCGATGCTGGAACTAGCGGTGCTGCTGCACCCCCTGGCTTGAAATGGTTTCCATTATATACAGGGTTTACAGTTTGGTTCAATAGCTCTCTGCACCCCCACTATAAAAACTGTTCCAGCACCACTGTCTTCATCCATTCTCTGAGAGTTCTCAAAGATAATTGCTAACAGTTCTGACATTGCTTCAACTAGTTCCTTAAGTATTTTAAAATGAATTTTATCAGGCCCTACCGACTTGAATACATCTACTTTTCTAAATATTCTTTAATCTGTTCTTTCCCTATTTTGGCTTGCACTCCTTCCTCCTTGTTGTTAATGTGTCACCATGACCCTTTTAAGTGAAGACTGAAGTAAACTAGGCATTAAACATTTCAGCTTTCTTGATGTCATCCATTATTAGTTCTGCTTCCCCAGAACGTAGAGGAGCTACACTTATGTTCGTCCTTGTATTAATTACAGAAGTGTCACTAAAAATGGGGATACCTACATGGATTCTCCACTGCCCTACTTTGTAAAAAACAGATAGCACATTAGGACATCCTCAAATCATATCAGGGCACTCATTTTTCCTTCACTCTAAAGCAAGGCAATTTGGCTCTGTGCCCCATCACCATCATTGGGGTGGTCATGTGACTAAATCCATAATCAAACAATTGAAAATGTATAATGGTACAGTAAAAGCTTTATTATCCAGCATGTTGGGGAAATGGGGGGTGCCAGAAAGTAAAAAATTCCAGTTAACTAAGAGGGAGGGAGTTTGGGTGTGGCAGGGGGCTCAGGGCTGGGGGTGTGGGAGGGGTATAGGGCACAGGGTCTGGGAGGGAGTTTGGGTGTGGCAGGGGGCTTGGGGCAGGAGGTTGGGGCACAGGAGAGGGTGTGGGGTGCCAGATCCGGGCGGCGCTCACCTCAGGTGGCTCCCACAAGCAGCCACATGTCCCTGCTGCTCCTAGGCAGAGGCGCGGCTAGGTGGCTTTGAGTGCTGCCTCCGCCTGCAGGCGCTGCCCCCGCAGCTCCCATTGGCCGAGTTCCGGCGGGGGGCAGCGTGCAAAGCCACCTAGCCATGCCTCCACCTAGGAGCAGCAGGGACAGGTCGCTGCTTCTGGGGAGCCATGCAGAGCCAAGTAGGGAGCCTGCTGGTCCTGAGCCAACCGGATTCTAAACCGGACTTTCAATGAAGATCAGAAATGCCAGTTTATAGAGCCTTCTGGCTGGTAAAGGGCCGGATAATACAGCTTTTCCTGAATATGCAAATCAATCCAAATCAGTTGTATTCTCAGTTAATGGTACAACCATTATTCAAAGAACGCATTCTGCACTTGGTTCTGTAATTAGATATGCAACTCTTGTGCACAGTTCTGACACAATGCCATATGTGACTAGTTACCATAGCATTCACCCAAAGTATATGCTAACCATAGCAACCCATGCATCAGACACTGCATAAGCCACCTGAGAGAGAGGGAATGTATTTTTAAATATGCATACACAATGATATAAAAATCTAAATGCCTTAATGCTTCCCTAAAACATTTAAGCAATTTTAAATAAGAGTTTTAAAACTACTACTACCACCATCTTGCTAAGGACACTGTGGACAATATTTTCAAGATTGTGTTCCCTATAGTTAAACATTTAAATTCTTATTTCAGCACCTAAATAAGTGGTCTAAATTTTGGAGGTATTAAGCACCCACAGCATCCAGTCAAGTCAATGAGGCCTATGGGTGCTCAGCATCTCTGAAAATCAAGCCACTTTTAAGTGCCTAAATATGGTACATTAAGTATTAAGTTTGAAGCATCCAAACTTGAAAATCTGAGTGTGATTCTCCAAAGCCACATTCTGATTCCTGGGTGGGTTTCTTTGGTGATGTCAAAGCTGTGCATCAGCTGTGCTACAGCCCGCATGTGGACCTCATCCCAGGAAATCAGAGGAAACTCATTATGGCTGATGAAGTTACATGGATAAAGAGGAAAAAAGAGGAATGGGACTATCTAGTCTCCCTATTTCCCCCTCTTGGCTTAACCTAACAGCCCAAATTCACCCAGAAACAGAGTTGGCTGCCACCTGAGTGCACACTCACGGCCGGGGTGCCTATGCAGTGCCCTGCCCCTATTTTCCCCTACTTCAGGGCTCCACACAGTCTTGCTCATCCACTCATAGCCCTCCTTGGAATCCATTTTCTTTATTAACACAACATTCCAAAAAAGCATACGCAAAAACAAATCTTCCACCCAGCCTTAAGCTGGGCACAGCCACTCCTCCCTGAGATACTGTTTCATTCTGCCATCTGAGCAGTCAGTTCCCTTCTTCAGGGACCATTGCAGGAGACTTTCTCTCTCTCCATATCTTCACTCTCCAGTTCCCCCTTCTAATACTGTCCTCACTGAGAGCCCTTTGACCCTTTATAGCCCAGGTGCAGCCCTGCCCCCTCAACTTGCTCAACTGGGAGATCTGACACAGGGCAGCTGTGTCACGGGGCCAGCCCCCCTGCGACATATCCCAATCTATTTATTTCAGTGGAATTATGTGTAAGGTTGAAACAGGGCCACCCAGAGAAGGGAGGGGGGAGCAAGTAGGGCAATTTGCCCCAGGCCCTGCAGGGGGCCCCATGAGACTATAGTATTCTATAGTATTGCAACTTTTTTTTATGGAAGGGGCCCCCAAAATTGCTTTGCCCCAGGCCCCCTGAATCCTCTGGGCGGCCCTGGGTTGAAACTGGAACACCAGGCATCAGGAACTGTCCTGTTTGCAATGCAGCTGAGGCATGTACCATGAAGCTGCTACAGCACAGCTTTCAGCCTCCTGCCTCACTCAGACAAAGCACCAGCCTTAGCAAAGCAGAAGTGACAATTTATCACATTACACATCAATGTGTTGGCAGTACCTTAGGGGCACCGGGAAGGTAAATCATGTCACCACTTCCTCCTAGGGTGCAATTCAAGAAAGAGATTTCTGCACCCTTCTGCACATGTTCTCCCACAGAAAGCTAGCTCAACTGTCTCCACATTCTGTTGACCTATTTCAGTATAGAAAAAAGGAGACAAGAGGGTGAAATTCAATCTCTCTTCCTGATTAGCATTTTGCCTCAGCCAAAGACATCACCTCAGGCAGCCATGGAAGCTATTCTTTTATTTTTGAAAGTTAATTGAGCTTAGAAATGAATTAGTGGGGCACATCTCTTTTAACCACCAGCACAGCTGTTTAGAGATAGTCAGTTGTGAGTAATGCCTTCAGCATTCACAATTGGTATAAACGCTCCATTGCTCACCCCGTTAATATGACGTGGGTAAGTGCTTTCAAGTTGGCCAGACCCTTGCCTTAGGGCATAAGGTCCAAAAAGTGTGATGCTGCAAGAGGCAGCACTTCTTCAGGAGGTCCTCTTCACTGCAAGCAGGTCGGCATGTTCCTGGCTAGAAAACTAGGCAAGCAGGCTTTGAGAATTAACTGAATCAATCCCATTAGTTGTAGAGTAGAGAAGAGATGCTACAGAAAGTCCCTGCTCCACTGTTTGTGAAATGAAACAACTTGAAAAGCATTCTGCTATCCTGGAAGGTACTTGGAAGTAACACAGTGTGATCACCAGTAAGGCATAGTGGGAAGTTCAGCAGCTGACTTTGCCAAAATAGAAGGTGGAGAAGGTTCTCCTCTCTTGCCTAATCCTGGATCCTGGTAAAAAGAGAGGCAGAGTGGTGATTTCCCTCCTACAATGATGAGCACAGCCACCGATCCCTTTCCCAAAGTTGGTGGGGGAAAGAAACAACAGGGAGCCCACTTACAAGGCACAACCATCAGAACAGGTAACAAAACAGAGACAGGGTGGGAGAAAGAGGGCCACTGATTTTGTGTGGGAGGATTTGGAACTCAGATGCTTTTTTACAAGGAATTAGTCCAGTGTTCCAACCTCAGAAGATAGTACCTATATCTGTGTCAGCACTGAAGCATTACCAACACATGCTTTGATCATACCTATCTCTCTTAGGGTTTTATACTGCCACACACTACAGCAATAGTAAAGTTAGTAGATACCTTCAGACTGGAAATAAAGGTGTACATTTTTAACAATGACAGTAATTAATCACTGGAACAATTTATCAAGAGTTGACGGGTTCTTCACCACAGGCAATTTTCAAATCAAGATTGGATGTTTTTCTACAAGATATGCTCTAGGAATTATTTTGGGAAAGTTCTATGGTTGTGTTACACAGGAGATCAAACTAGATGATCACAATGTTTTGTCCAGGGATTTGTGATCTACATTGTCCCAGAGCAGCACAGCTGTTGAAATGGTTCATAATCAAAATTTGGTCCTTGAGCTTCTTATTACTTTGAAGATAATGACCAAAGCCTTAAACTGGCATTAGAAGCTGACTGGGAGGGACTTGATCACAGGCCTGATGTGAGGCATAAACCATGGAGAAAGCAGGCAGGCGTATTCTGTACTAGCTGGACCTGTGTTCTGTCTTCACATTCAGTGAATTAGAGTAATCCAGTCTGGGGATGACAGATGAACGGATTACTGTGTCCAGGGCCTCACCCAGGAGGAAGGGACAAAGTTTCCTAGTAATCTGGAGGTGAAAGGAGGCATTTTTACAATCTGATGGTATCTTGTCATCCGGGTCTAGACAGGAGTCAATAGGACCATATGCCTTCGATGGAAAGTGGAAACAATGTCTTGAATAGTTTCTAGTGGAACCTAAGAGTAACATGCTGCACTGCAGGGAATGAATGGTAAACGTGCTAAATGAACTGGAAGTGTCTTTTTGTGCATCATCTAATCCAACTCCTTGCAGAAGCTGGTTTCATTAAGATAATTTAAGGGTGTCAAAACCTATGCAACAAATCATAGGCAATTGACTGTCCCTGCTTGTATATGATCATCATCCCATAGGACATAGTATAAGCTTCAGTGGAAAACTCAGTTATAAAGGTAACAGCTGCAAGGACATCAGTTTTGCATTTGTTTCCAGAAACAAGAATTCTTGGCTAGTCAACAACAGGGTGAGCAAGATTTTGGTACAGAGTACAGACAGGATTTTACACACATTTATTCTTCCATAGAAACGCCTTTTAAAATTCAGAGGGAGACACATAACTTGGGTGAATGGGTTGTGAACTAATCTGATTTTTTCTGAACATTTTCCACCTTGTGAATTTCCCATATGTTTGTTGCATCCACATGTTGTCTCTTGACAAACTCATAGATTGTAACATTTTGGGGGCAGAAGCTTTCTTCTTGTTATACATGCATGAATAAAGTGCCAGCACACTGGGAAGTTCCTCACTGGGGCCCATAGGTACTTCTGCAATACAAATGAACAATGTTTATAATTTGGTTGACTAATGTAAAGATTATGGATGGTTCATCATAGACTATTTAATGTGATTACTTGCAAGGTCTTGTTTACTCCCTGGCATACTTGACACAGATTCTGCAACCTCCACCGCAGCAGATGGGAGATTCTGGGTCAGCTTCAGATAAATTAAGAAAATGTGCTTTTCTTTCATTAAATATAAACATAAGAACGGCCGTACCGGGTCAGACCAAAGGTCCATTTAGCCCAGTATCCTGTCTACCGACAGTGGCCAATGCCAGGTGCCCCAGAGGGAGTGGACCAACAGGCAATGATCAAGTGATCTCTCTCCTGCCATCCATCTCCATCCTCTGACAAACAGAGGCTAGGGACACCATTCCTTACCCGTCCTGGCTAATAGCCATTAATGGACTTAACCACCATGAATTTATCCAAGTTCTCTTTTAAATGCTGTTATAGCCCTAGCCTTCACAACCTCCTCAGGTAAGGAGTTCCACAAGTTGACTGTGTGCTGCGTGAAGAAGAATTTCCTTGTATTTGTTTTAAACCTGCTGCCTATTAATTTCATTTGGTGACCCCTAGTTCTTGTATTATGGGAATAAGTAAAAAACTTTTCCATATCCACTTTCTCCACATCACTCATGATTTTATATACCTCTATCATATCCCCCCCTTAGTCTCCTCTTTTCCAAGTTGAAGAGTCCTAGCCTCTTTAATCTCTCCTCATATGGGACCCGTTCCAAACCCCTAATCATTTTAGTTGCCCTTTTCTGAACCTTTTCTAGTGCCAGTATATCTTTTTTTAGGAGACCACATCTGTATGCAGTATTCGAGATGTGGGCATACCATCGATTTATATAAGGGCAATAATATATTCTCAGTCTTATTCTCTATCCCCTTTTTAATGATCCCTAACATCCTGTTTGCTTTTTTGACCGCCTCTGCACACTGCGCGGACATCTTCAGAGAACTATCCACGATGACTCAAGATCTTTTTCCTGACTTGTTGTAGTTAAATTAGCCCCCATCATATTGTATGTATAGTTCAGGTTATTTTTTCCAATGTGCATTGCTTTACATTTATCCACATTAAATTTCATTTGCCATTTTGTTGCCCAATCACTTAGTTTTGTGAGATCTTTTTGAAGTTCTTCACAGTCTGCTTTGGTCTTAACTATCTTGAGCAGTTTAGTATCATCTGCAAACTTTGCCACCTCACTGTTTACTCCTTTCTCCAGATCGTTTATAAATAAGTTGAATAGGATTGGTCCGAGCACTGACCCTTGGGGAACACCACTAGTTACCCCTCTCCATTCTGAGAATTTACCATTAATTCCTACCCTTTGTTCCCGGTCTTTTAACCAGTTCTCAATCCATGAAAGGACCTTCCCTTTTATCCCATGACAACTTAATTTACGTAAGAGCCTTTGGTGAGGGACCTTGTCAAAGGCTTTCTGGAAATCTAAGTACACTATATCCACTGGATCCCCCTTGTCCACGTTTGGTGACCCCTTCAAAGAACTCTAATAGATTAGTAAGATACAATTTCCCTTTACAGAAACCATGTTGCCATTGCTCAACAGTTTGTTTTTCTATGTGTCTGACAATTTTATTCTTAACTATTGTTTCGACTAATTAACATCGGTACCGGGCAAGACTTACCGGTCTGTAATTGCCGGGATCACATCTAGAGCCCTTTTTAAATATTGGCGTTACATTAGCTAACTTCCAGTCATTGGGTACAGAAGCCAATTTAAAGGACAGGTTACAAACCTTAGTTAATAGTTCTGACTGGGAGGGACTTGATCACAGGCATTTGAGTTGTTTCAGAACTCTTGGGTGAATGCCATCTGGTCCCGGTGACTTATTAATGTTAACAATGCAGGCAGTACAGTATCATCTCTTTTATTTAATTTGGTATTACATTCCCCTAAATTTTTAAGTTGCAATAGGCTACAGAATTTTTTTTCAATTAAAAATGCATAACACAATTAGAACTTTTGTCAGGGGAAAGTTGGAGGCTTTGGCAATTAGGTGGGAGACAGTTGTTGCTTTTGGCACCTGGGGATTTGTGGAAAGCAGTTTGAATTTATGGGATAAACACAGGAGTTGGATGTTATGATCAGTGGTGAAATAGCTAACAATGACTTGATAACTGATTGTCACAGGGTGAGTCAGTTTTTGAAGAGGAGTTGTGTTTAGCCTCATCTGTGCCTGCTTCCCAGGTGATGGGACTGACAGTTCAGGGATCAGGTGAGAGACCAAGTTACCTGCAGGACTATGATATAAAAAGGCAGGCAAGTCGCAGAGTCAAGGAGAGAAACGTGCAGGTCACATGGTCTATCACCTGACCCCCAGACTCTGAGTGTATGTCTATACCGCAGTTAAAAACCCAGGGCTCGCCCGTGACAGCTAACTGGGGCTCAGGCTAAGGGGCTGTTCGATTGTGGGGTAGATGTTAACTTTGGACTCGGGCTGCAGCCTGAGCTCTGGGACTCTCCCACCTCAAGAGGTCCTAGAGCCCGGGTTCCAGCTCAAGCCTGAACATCTACACTGCAATTAACCAGCCCCACAGCCTGAGCCTCGCGAGCCAGAGTCAGCTGGCACAGACCAGCCGCAGGCTTTTAACTGCACTGTAGATGTACCCTCCATCCCAATACCTGGGAGTCAGTAGGCTGAACCTACCATTGGTGAAGCTAAATCCACTGGGCTAAAGGGTATAAGGGAGGATGATCTTCTCCCAGTTTTCTGACTCCAGTCCTTTGCTTTTGTAAAAATGCCTGAAATTGAAATGAATTTTTTGGGTTTGAGTTGAAATGAAATGTCTCGTTTCAACATTATCAAAACATTTACATTTTTCAGCTAGATCAAAATTATTTGGCAAACTTGACACAAATCCATGACTAGTTTCTGGTCCACCAAAAACTGCAGTTTTTGGTGAATAAACTATTCAGTAAAATAAAACTCACGCAGCCCTATTCATTATCCATATTGTGTGTGTGTCTGGGGGGGTGTCTATACATCCCATGCTGGTTAACCAGTCACAAAGGGTTAACAAAGCAACTGTCTGCCTGCTCGGCCAGTGCAGATTGGCAGCCTCACTGCAGCTGTGAGGATAAAAGGGCTGCAAGGTGGGAGGGCAGAGTGGCTGCCAGAGTTGCACAGGGACTGCAGAGAGGGGATCCCTCTGGCAGATTTGTGACAAGCAGCTAGGGAAGCCTTCGGAGGGGGAGAGATAGGAAATACCTCCTGGAGCAGCAAGGGACTGGGGAGGACTGGCTCTGGCTATTCTAAAGAAGTCCCTGAGCTGGAACTCGGTGGAGTGGGTGGGCCTGGGTCCCCTTTACCTACTCCAGCCTGTGGCTTTTCGAGATGAAGGTCCTTGTCAAGGCTGCTTCCCCACTCTGAACTTTAGGGTACAAACGTGGGGGCCTGCATGAAAACTTCTAAGCTTAACTACCAGCTTAGATCTGGTCTGCTGCCACCATTCCCAAAGCTAGTTCCCTTCCCTGGGAAGCCTTGAGAAACTCTTCACCAATTCCCTGGTGAATACAGATCCAAACCCCTTGGATCTTAAAGCAAGGAGAAATTAACCATCCCCCCTCCTTCTCCCACCAACTCCTGGTGGATCAAGATCCAACCCCCTTGGATCTAAAAACAAGGAAAAATCAATCAGGTTCTTAAAAAGAAGGCTTTTAATTAAAGAAAAAAGGTAAAAATCATCTCTGTAAAATCAGTATGGAAAATAACTTTACAGGGTAATCAAACTTAAAGAGTTCAGAGGACCCCCCCTCTAGCCTCAGGTTCAAAGTACAGCAAACAGAGATAAACACTCTAGTAAAAGGTACATTTACAAGTTGAGAAAACAAAGTAAAACTAACACGCCTTGCCTGGCTGTTTACTTACAAGTTTGAAATATGAGAGACTTGTTTAGAAAGAGAACCTGGATTGATGTCTGGTCCCTCTCAGTCCCAAGAGCGAACGACTTCCCAAACAAAGAGCACAAACAAAAAACTCCCCCCCCCCAAGATTTGAAAGTATCTTGTCCCCTTATTGGTCCTTTGGGTCAGGTGTCAGCCAGGTTACCTGAGCTTCTTAACCCTTTACAGGGAAAAGGATTTTGGAGTCTCTGGCCAGGAGGGATTTTATAATACTGTACACAGGAGAGCTGTTACCCTTCCCTTTATAGTTATGACAGTCCTAAATGCAGGAGACATAGGGCTGATTAGCCCCTGCTAGAACTAAAGAAGTTTCAACTCCCCATCATCCTGAAGGGGACAGATATGACTGAGGATCCAGCTAGGAGGAGTTGGGTCATAACAAGGACTGGGTGTGGTGACATAAGGGAGACAAAGCTAGCAGGTGTAGCTCCCAACCTCACCACCAGCAGGGCACTACCAGACAAATCGCTAATGATGTACTTCCAGTATGAATTATTGGATGGATTTGTGCTGAAATTTGGAACTTCAGGAGAAGTTCCAAGGAGATAAGTACTGCACTTATCACGTGCAGCCAGCAGCTTTCTGAATACTCATGTGGAACAAACATGATTCTGCAAATCTTAGCAAACTAAACTCAAACCTTTTATTCATGAAAATATTTGTGAATCAGTATTCTATTTAAGCAACTTAAATTCCTTTTACTCTGATCATAGATAAAAATAAATAGATACAAAAACATCCAGACTCTGACAGTGCATGCTTAGAATAATACATTTAGATGATCAGATACTAAGGTGAACTGGATTTTACCAAAAGGCCACCCATAGCTATCAATCAGAAAACCAGAGCTGTTACTGTTTCCTTTTAAAGCTACTCTCTAATGCTGTCGCGTGCTAGTCAATGAGAACTCTCTTATAAAAATGTCAGTCTTCTCTGTGTGAGACTGACTAATCTGAAATTGCACACTCAATGTGGGCAACCTGCCAGCTTTGTGTATGGGGAAAGCGAAGAGTTCTTCCTCTAGAGCAGGTGTGGTTTTGGCAAAGCCCAGAGAGAGAAATCCTTGGGGCAGTGCCAAATAACCTTTACATGCAGGACTAAGCTCCATGGGAAATAAGCCAGGCCAGGAAAGCCCAGAAGCCGAAACTACAAAAATCAAATGGTTTAAAAGAGTCCTTTTGCAAAAAGGCACCTTTATGAGCATTAGGAGCGAAGAATGATCCACACACCTATATCTGGATTTCTCCTGAACCTGCAATCTTCCCCTAGATATCCTTAATTTGGTGTAACAAGTATTTCCATCTAAAGTAAACCATTTCTTCTACATGCACTGTGGGCTATATGAAAGTTGCAAAGAAAACTGTAAACCCACATAATCTTTCTTTCATAGATTCCCAACAGCTTTCACGCTGGAAGTAACTGTATCTATATGTCACTCTAACTATAACATTATCAATTTAAAAATATGAAGCAAAAGACCTAAAAATATTAGTGTATCCTCCTGAAAAATTCTGTCCTATAAGGACCTCTTTGATTAAAATTTACTGCACATTTACTTTGTTGGACAGTATCTCATTATACACACAATTTTCTTGTCTCTCAAGATGATCCTCATGGACAGAAATTGCTGTGATGATGATGATGATGATTGAGCACTCAGACTTGTTTCAGGCTACTTTGAAATTTGAATTCTCTCACATTCCAGCAATGAAAGAAATAGTCTTTTTCGTATTAGTATTATTATTATAGATACAAGTAATTAGATTATACACTTTTTGGAGGAACGACCTCTTTAAAGCACCTTGCAAATTTTGAATGCTTATAAAGAATATTAATAGTAATAGATATATTCCTTGTGCATGTCTCTGCCATATTCACCACAATGGCACAATTTTTTGAGTCACAGCCATTGTCTTTGGATCTCTAAAATCTGTTCCAGTTACTATTCAACAAAGATCAGATAATTGCTACGGTCCATTTGTTCCACTGGGATATCAACCTGCTGTCATAATCTGAAGTTTTAGACATGGGAATAAAACCCCTAAATATAACACTGATGTTCTCTAATAATTTCTTATTCTGTATGTGAAAGATAAGAACCACAAGCCAAATCTAGGCCATGCTGTTGGCACATAAATTTCGTAGATGGTTCATGCCACCTTAATCGTAAGCTTAGCACAGTGTAAGACACAGCGAGAGAATGCAGATACATTGCCAAGTCCCGTTTTCAGTGTTAAACAGTCATTTGCACTTCAGATTGTGTCTGCTGAATGTTATGCAGCTTCTGAAGTAATCAAATTAGGGTGAGTCTTCATAACAGCAGAAGCCAGGGCTGTTCTTCGGCATACACAGCATACGCGGCTGCGTAAGGCACCACTAAATTTGGGGCACCACCGCTGGGATGGGACAGCAAGCAGGTAAGAGTGGGATCAGGTTGTAGAGCCGAATGTGCTGGTGCGGCGCATTCTGAGGGAGGGTACTGCTGGGGTCTCTGGGAAGGGGCGCAGGAACTCAACTGTGTGACTCTCTCCCTGCCGCCGTGAGGTGAGGTGGGCCGGGCAGCGCCGACTCCAGTGGTATTCTTTTGCGACCTGCATAATGCATTCTTCTCTCCCCACCCCCTCCACCCTGCAAAGTGGAGCCCAGCCCCAACAATCCCTGGAGCCCTCCCCCCCAGCATTGAGTGCAGCCCTCCCCCCCCCGCTTGTGGGGCAGTTGCTCCCCCCCCAGCAGGACTGGGTGGGGTGCAGGTGCTCGGGCTGGCTGGCTGCGTGTCAAGGAAGTGACTCACTTCCTCAGAAGCCAGCCCAAGCACCTCCACGCCAAGTGACCACACAGGCTGGAATGCGCACAGCTGGCTGGGCTGGGGAGTGTATTTCTTGCCCGGCTGCCGCGGCCCCCGTCCCCAAGATGTCGCACTTCACCATGGTGCCAGTGGTGGTGGCAGACAAGCAGCGGGGGGACTACGACATAGCCTGGAAGGGCTGAGCAGAGGTGGACTACAGCGAGCCGGGTGGGGCACAGGGCCCCACGGACCTCGATGACATGGGCAGCTCTGAGGGTGAGTCGGGAGTCTTTGAAGGAACAAGCCTTTAGAAGGGAGTCGTCCAGATATGTGTAAATGATGATACCTAATGTTTGTAGATGTGCCACTATGATGGAGAGAACCTTGGAGAATACCCGGCGTGCAGACAAGAGGCCAAATAAAAGGGCTCTGTACTGGTAGTGGTCCTGCACCAAGGTAAATGTGAGGAATCTTCTGTTGGACAGAAGGACTGCGATTGCGGAAGTAGGGATACTGTAAGTTGAGGGCCAAGAACCAATCTCCTACAAGTTCTCTGGCTGGCCTCTCCCCTCCTGTGGTGGCGAGAATCGCTACTCGGCTCCCGGGACATCAGCAACTGGGGAGGATCCGCAAGCGGGGGTAGTGGCTGTGCCCCTTCAACACACTGGGGGGAGTGGGGCACCAGTTTAATAATTCTGCGTAGGGCCCCATAAATCCCAAGGACGGCCCTGGCAGAAGCAACTATTTCTGTCAGTAAAAGTGGAATTGAACGGCTCACCCGGCACAGCTCAGATAATACTGTTTGTAATTGATCCAAAGGGCTGATCCAAGCAAGATTCTTAGCGCTTTTCATCTCTGTTTTTCATCTTCCAGAGAGCAATAAAAATAAATCCTTCAACTACCAGTATGGTTGGTGCTATGTACAAATCAAAGTTTCATTTTATAGGAAGTAATGTGCAAAGAGGGAATTAAAGCAAAGTTTTTGGTTCCTGCTTTGTTGATTATCTATCTAATGAAGAATTTGAAACAGACCCTTATTGTAGAGCCTGCTTTATCCATTTCAGCTGTGAATAGTGCAGTTACCTACTATTACAACACAGTATGATAAGTGTTAAAACAGCAGAGTGCTAATTTAATGGGAAAGCCCAAAGTGAAGACTTCAGGAATCGTTCATGCAATTCTTAATGATTTCAAGAACATCTATAAAATAGACTTATAAGAGGTTTCCTTAGGAGCTGTGATTCATTTCTGAATGTGTTGTATTTGCGGCATTTGTAGCAGGTCAGCTAGGAACATTTTAGGCAATTCCATTAGAATGCTATATAGTGGAATAATTCTCAGATTGACCAGTAGGAGAGGATGGATGATTAAACAACCTTACAGATAAGGGCAACCAGTAGTGCTGGAACACTTTTAATGGTGGAGGTGCTGAAAACCAGCCCCCTTACCCCTGTCCGCGCCCCTCCCCCCAGAGTTGGGGCTGGGAGCAGGGCCATGTCTCCGGGAGTGGGGGACCTGGACAGGAACAGGGATAAGGGGGCTGAGGCTAGGGCCAGCAGTTGGGACCCCGGGCGTGGAGCCGGCAGCAGAGCCCCAGGTGGGGGTCCAGAAGTGGAGCCCTGGGCATGGGGCCAGAAGCCTGCATGTGGGTCCAGGAGCAGAGCTTGGGTGCGGGGCTGGCAGCCAGGACCTCTCATGCTGAACAGAGCCCCACATGAAACCTGGGGGTGCTGCAGCACTCTTCACACTCCTAGTTCCCGTGCCTATGAGGGCAACACTCATATTTTGCACATACGTAGTAGGTGGATGCACAAAACCTTATTGATTGTAGCCTCTAGAAAAATACAAATTGGGACATGTATATGCTGCAAGAATGGCTTTCAAAAGTTCTTTAACAATGGTAAAGGATCTGTCGTACACAAAGAATTTACAAACTCTTAGAAATAATTAAGAATTAAACTAGAGATTACTGAAATCTTGCCCATGGGCTCTTACCAAATTAATATCCTACTGTTTTATCACCATGTTTTAAAAGTGTAGCACAGTTCCCTTTTAACAAATTCCTAATTAAATATAATTAATGAGAATGCACATGGGCATATTTAATACCATACCTGGCATTCACACTTTGCCTAATATAGGGTTCTGAGGTTTAGTGTTCAGCAAACTATTCACAGCCAATTGTTTATTTAACAAAGTCAAAGATTTTGAACATCTTCTGTGCACAGATCTCAATTTTAACAAATTTCTTCATTATTCAAAATTGGCAAAATGTATTCCAACCCCTGGGTTGTTCTGTAGCCTACTGATACAAGATATATGTGTAAGGCAGTAATGCAAAGGCCCAAACCTGTAAAATAGCTTAACCTTAGCATAAAGCTATGAGGTCTACCAGCCTTACCATAAGTAAGGCCTGGTCTACACTGCGGGGAGGGTGGGGGGATCGATCTAAGATACACAACTTCAGCTACAAGAATAGCGTAGCTGAAGTCAACGTATCTTAGATGGTCTTAGAATCATTTACTTCGCATCCTCACGGCGCGGGATCGACGGCCACAGCTCAACCGTCGACTCCGCTTCCGCCTCTCACCGTGGTGGAGTTCTAGATTCAATGGCAGAGCGATCGGGGATCAATTTATCACATCTACACTAGACGCGATAAATCGATCCCTGATAGATCGATCACTACCCGCCGATCCAACGGGTAGTGTAGATGTACCCTAAGTTAACCAAAAGTGACCTTAAGCTACAAAGTAATACAAGAAATATTGGTGTGATAAACAAGTATGCTTAGCTGCTGGAAGCTAACAGCAAGAAATCAGTTGACATCAATTTGGGTATTTTAGGATAGGAACATCAGCAGATATTCAACTGCAAGATTGCGACAGTAACCAATTGACATATTTGCTAATGAGTTTGAGGTAAGTAATATACTAACCTATAGGATAAGGACATCCCACCATTTTTAGTGGGAGGAACTTTAGATATGGAGAGAGGAGGCTGGACATTCTTATTAGTATTCATGGAGGCCATCAAACCCTATAATAAGGCTAACCACAATCTAGACCATTGGGATCTTCTTACCATTGCGGAGATCGGATAGGACCCTCGTGGATCACCACCTGTCTCGCCACTTCTAGTCCCCACAAGGATAGTGTAAGTATACATTAATTATGACTCTGGATGTTAAAACAACACTTTATGACTGTTACCTTCTTGTTTGGGTTGGAATGTTTGTGTGTCTACTAATTGTGTTAATAAAACTATTGCAAATTCAAAAGGTTTTTCCTAGGTTTGAATTGCCATATTGGATGATACCAGTGGTCCATCTAGCCCAGTATCCTATCTCTGACAGTGGCCAGTACCAGATGCTTCAGAAGAAGGTGAAAAATCCTGCAGTACGCAGTTATAGGATAACCCGCACTTAGTGAAAGTTCCTCCTAACCTCCAGAAATTAGAGGCCCTGAAATGTGAGTGTATCATTTCCAAAACTCTTCAGACTTTTCCATTTACTATTATAATTTTGAATATTCTTATTTTACAGATAAGTATAGATTCATGAATCTTATTGAACTTTTGGCTTCACTGATGTCTTCTGGCAATGACTTTCATGGACCAACTGAATATTGTGTGAAAAGGTATTTTCTTTGATCTGTTTTGAATTTGCCACCTTTCTATTTAATTGGATGTCCACTAGCTCTTGCATTATGAGACAAGGAAAGTTCCAATCCACATTCATTAAACCAGTAATTATTTTATATACTTTTATTATGTCCCCTTTTATTTGTCTTCTCTCTAAAATAAACAATCCAAATCTATTCAATCTGTCATTATAAATAAGTTTCCAAGCCCCTAATTATTCTTACCACTGTCTTTGAATATCCTCTAATTCTCTAGAGGAGGTGACCAAAATTAATCACAATATTGTAAGTAGTAGTATATACCACTGATTTATATGATAGCTTCATAATATTTTCCATATTATATTCCATCCCATTTTTTAGGCATCCCAAGTTTGTGTTTCCTTTTTGGCCCACTGTCGTATGAGGACTATAAGAACTCTTCAAGAAAATGTTTCATTTTCAACCTAACAGATAATGATCAAGTGATCTCTCTCCTGCCATCCATCTTCACCCTCTGACAAACAGATGCTAGGGACACCATTCCTTACCCATCCTGGTTAACAGCCATCAATGGACTTAACCTCCATGAATTTATCTAGTTCTCTTTTAAACCCGGCTATAGTCCTAGCCTTTACAACCTCCTCAGGCAAGGAGTTCCACAGGTTGACTGTGTGCTGTGTGAAGAACTTCCTTTTATTTGTTTTAAACCTGCTCCCCATTAATTTCATTTGGTGGCCCCTACTTCTTATATTATGGGAACAAATAAATAACTTTTCTTTATTCACTTTCTCCACACATTCATGATTTTATATACCTCTATCATATCCCCCTTCGTCTCCTCTTTTCCAAGCTGAAAAGTCCTAGCCTTTTTAATCTCGCCTTATATGGGACCCGTTCCAAACCCCTAATCGTTTTCTAAGCTGTCCTTTAAATCAGCTTCTGTACCCAATGACTGGCAGATAGCTAATCTAACGCCAATATTTAAGAAAGGCTGTAGAGGTGATCCCAGCAATTACAGACCAGTAAGAGCTCTCCTGCTGCGCTGTTCACACCATGCGGTGTTGTTTTTTTTAACACCACTGAACGAAAAAAGATTTGTCTTTCACTTGCCAGTGTAGACATAGCCGTAGTCAAATACATTTCATAGACTGGCAGATACAGACTCATTAAAAATAATAATTCCAGCATTGTCCCTTAATGGTGTGACGGGTTGGATCACAGAAACCCCCTTGGGAGCTGCCACCTGATGTACCAAGACTAACTCCTGCTCCTGTTTTCCCTGTTGGCTCAGGACTCCAGCACCCTGTCTTGCTGAGCCAGACACTCCCGTCTGCTCCAACACAGACCCAAGGTCTGAATCACTTGCCCCAAAGCTGCAAGTTTACCTGAAAACAGCTCACAGAAGTGTGCTTGTCTCTAGCACTCAGATGCTCAACTCCCAATGGGGTCTAAACCCAAATAAACCCGTTTTACCCTGCATAAAGCTTATGCAGGGCAAACTCATAAATTGTTCGCCCTCTATAACACTGATAGAGAGATATGCACAGTTGTTTGCTCCCCCAGGTATTAATACATACTCTGAGTAAATTACTAAATAAAAAGTGATTTTATTAAATACAGAAAATAGGATTTAAGTGGTTCCAAGTGGTAACAGGCAGAACAAAGTAAGTCACCAAGCAAAATAAGATAAAATGCGCAAATCTATGTCTAATCAAACTAAATACAGATAATCTCACCCTCAGAGATGCTTCAGTAAGTTTTTCTCACACTGGACACCTTCCAGGCCTGGGCACAATTTTTCCCCTGGTACAGTCCTTGTTCCAGCTCAGGTGGAAGCTAGGGGATTCTTCATGATGGCTCCTCTCCCCCTTTGTTCTGTTCCACCCCTTTATATATCTTTTGCGTAAGGCGGGAACCCTTTGTCCCTCTGCTTCCACCTCCCCTCACTGGAAAAGCACCAGGTTAAAGATTCCAGTTCAGGTGACATGATCACATGTCACTGCAAGACTTCATTGCCCACTTGCCAGCACACACACATAGAGGAAGACTCACAGGTAAACACAGCCATCTGCAGACAATGGTCCTGGTTAATGGGAGTCATCAAGATTCCAAACCATCATTAATGGCCCACACTTTACATAATTACAATAGGCCCTCAGAGTTATATTTCATATTTCTAGTTTTAGATACGAGAGTGGTACATTTATACAAATAGGATGATCACACTCAGTAGATTTCAGAGTAGCAGCCGTGTTAGTCTGTATCCGCAAAAAGAACAGGAGTACTTAGAAAAATATGGTAATAAGTGAATATAACGTAACTGGGATATGCTTCATGCAAAAGGTCTTTTGTAAGGTATCATTATAAAGCTTATAATCTACTGAGTAAAAAGAACAGGAGTACTTGTGGCACCTTAGAGACTAACAAATTTATTAGAGCATAAGCTTTCGTGGACTACAGCCCACTTCTTCGGATGCATACAGAGTGGAATAAATATTGAGGAGATATATATACACACATACAGAGAGCATAAACAGGTGGGAGTTGTCTTACCAACTCTGAGAGGCCAGTTAAGTAAGAGAAAAAAAACTTTTGAAGTGATAATCAAGATAGCCCAGTACAGACAGTCCCCTTGTAAGTATTCTCACACTTCTTATCAAACTGTCTGTACTGGGCTATCTTGATTATCACTTCAAAAGTTTTTTTTTCCTCAGTAGATTATAAGCTTTGTAATGATACCTTACAAAAGACCTTTTGCATGAAGCATATCCCAGTTACGTTATATTCACTTATTACCATATTTTTCTAAAACTATGCCAGTTACATTGTATGCACTTATTATCATGTTTTTATAAAACCATATAGGCTGCACAATGCCACAAATGGCTCTAAGAGTTTGCAGATATGTGGCTATCTTGACCCATTCTCCTTCCTGCCTGTATTCCAGACAGCTGCCTATTGAGGTAAACCAATATACTCTGACAGTAAACACTATCCCTGTAACCAGGCCAACATACAAAATTCATAAATGTTACAGGGAAGCCCCATATCTGTCACATGTTGTCTGTGGGCAAACTCCAGAGTAAGGGGAGTTTGTCTTGAGTTAATGGAACACCCCAACCAATGAAGTTTTATCCTGGACATTGAGCACTGAGCCTAGCAGGTTGGCCCTTTTTTCATTCAATGTTCATCAGATATTGAAGTTGGAAACTGAGCTTCCCAAAAGCTATCTATATTAGAGCTGAGTTACATTTTTTAGATGAATAAATTATTTGCCAAAAAATGCAGTTTCGGGTTAACTGAAATTATTGAGAAATTCAGATCAAATTTGGTGAATAGTTTCAGCTGAATAAAGTGGAAAAAACATTTAAAAAAGTAAAAAAAAAAATAGAAATTAAGTATTACAATTTTTCCCTTCAAAATTATGTTTAATTTATACATTTACCTGGATTAAAAAAGGGTAAAAAAATCACGCAAAAATGAGACACAAAAACTAAAAAAAACACTTTTGTTTCAGATCAAGTAAAACATTCTACCTAAGGTGAGAACAACAGAAAACTTTCCATTTCACAAAAAGAACAGGAGTACTTGTGGCACCTTAGAGACTAACAAATTTATTAGAGCATAAGCTTTCATGGACTACAGCCCACTTCTTCGGATGTAGTCCACGAAAGCTTATGCTCTAATAAATTTGTTAGTCTCTAAGGTGCCACAAGTATTCCTGTTCTTTTTGCGGATACAGACTAACACGGCTGCTACTCTGAAACCTTTCCATTTCAGTTGATCTGAAATAAATGTTTTTTTTTCCCCATGTAATCTACTAAACTGAAATATCAATTTTTCCCCAGCTCTAGTCTATATACCTCCCCCCTCCCACCCCCCCAGCCTTTTTGAGCCTCTTTGATTATCCAGCCCTCTTCCCTCCATTTCACTCATTCATCTGCACATGGACCCCTTCCTGTCTTCTCTCCTGCATCAACCACATCTGCTTTCTGGCTTCTAGCATCCAGAAGAAAAGTAAACAGCACACTGACTATAAATGCTGCAGCAATGCCCCACAGTTCTGTAGCAATCTGATTCTGGATTCTGCAATGATTCATTTGCATCCGAAGAAGTGGGCTGTAGTTCACGAAAGCTTATGCTCTAATAAATTTGTTAGTCTCTAAGGTGTTACAAGTACTCCTGTTCTTCTTTTTGCAATGACTCAGTGTTCCCATCAACTTTTGCAATTTTATCACTAGCCTAGCAGGATGTGGCACTTTACTTAAAACTCCATCTCCTGGATATAACTGATTTCGTTATCCAAAAAAAACTTTCATTAAACCCAACAAAAAAAAAAGTTTTCAGTTCTCATGATTGCAGAGAAAAGCTTGTATGTGTGATCCAAGTGTATCCTACAGGTGCACAAACCAGAAGGAAATAAAACATAAAAATATCTTATTTTTTTAAATGTCTTATGATTTGGGGGTCAGACAACTTTCAAATGCTTGTGATGGGCAATATTGAAAACTGACAATATATAAAGAGTTGTCGAATGCACAAAATAAACAAATAAACAGATATAGTAATTTTTACTATTTCTTTCCTAATTTTCAATATCCACAGGAGTTACTGTATTACAGGTGATAACAGTAAGTACATCTTTATATGTTTCTGGTATTTTTAAAGCTGATCACATCACTTTACAAGCAACTTAGGAAAACAAAATCAAAGGATTGTTAACTAGAACCTTGGCATTGGTTGAACTGAGGAAAAGAAATGCTCAAACATTCCAAGGAACAAAATGACTGCCAACTATTACTTGGTGTATTGGCTGACATGCATGAGAATAAACTGCTATACATCTTTATGAATAACAAATACAAATATTTTTGCTTCCAAGGAAGATCAAAATACAAAAGGGACACACGTTATTGGTGAGATGCCTGGAGAATGTCTCCTTTAGCTCAAAGCCTGGGTGTATCAAAGGCAGAGGCTACGAAGAGCCCCTTGGCATTTTCTCTCTGATTCCTATTAACTGATGTTTATCAAGGACTGTGGCGTTTAGCCTCAGACCCACGCTGGGGGTAGCATTGTGCAACATCAGCCCAGAGGGAGGTCTGGGAAGGAGTGAACTCCAGGGAAGCACATTCCCTCCCTCATCTCCCCATCATGTAGGAGGAGTGCACAAGTTCCACGTGAAGTGGTTTATCCCCAGTCTATGAAGGACCCACTGCCACAACCAGAGTCTCTTTACAGGCAATTTTATTTCCCAAAGATAGGCAAAATCTGTCCCTCAGTTCTCCCTGGGCTACAGCTCCCAGGGGATTTTTCTCCTTTGCCTCTCTCACTCCCTCCTGCTTCAGGGTTCACTATAGGATTTTTCTGTTTTAGCTGAGCACTGCCTCCCTGGAGACCTTGTTTTCTCAGCAGGTTCCCACTGCCTCCTTCAGGGAAGTCCCTGCTGCTCCTGCTCACTCATCCTTAATGACAGCCCAGCTTTTTATAGGGAGCATCTTGGCTGGCTGGTTCTAGACCTCTGGCAAACCACCCTGTTACATTCTGCCATTCCTTGGACCTGTCTCCTTGTCACTCCTGCCTAGCTCTGGGAGCCAGCTTGCACTCCTTATGGTACACAGAGGAAACAATCCTTCCCCAAACATAGGAACCCCTCTTATCCCTAGCTAAAGTTGCCAACTCTGTAATATATAAAAACCTGACACTCCAGCAGGAGTCCCAGAACCTCCCCGGCCTCTTTCCCGCGAGACTCCGGCCCTACCTCGCCTTCTCCCCGAAGGCCCAACCCCCATTCACTTGCTGCTCTTCCCCACCTGCCCGGGTCAGGAGGGACTTGCCTGCAGAACCAGAAGCTGCTGCCACCTAATGCAGGGGTGACCCAGCGCCTCCCTGCCTCCGCCACACATAGTAATCTGACTTTTGGTGTCCAATCAGTAGATCTGGCCGGACACTGTTAGGTCCCCTTTACAACTGAACTTTCTGGTCGAAAATAATGGACCTGGCCACCCTAGCCCTAGCATGGTCTAAAGGTGAAGAGATGAGAGACATAAGGAACCTCTTCCCCTGTAGCTCTCTCAATGACCAAGGACAGTCTGGCCGTATGTGATCATTTCAAGCAACACAGAATGTTTCTAATATTTCTTTATCAGACTGTTATTTTGTTAAGCCTGAGCCTATTTGTTTTTCAAACTGAATCATCTCTTCAACATTGTTTAATCTTCTCAAAGCCTTGATCTCCAAAAATAAACAGTTTGCAATAAAAAAAACCCAAACCCCTGTCTATCATGGCTTTGTATTTGAATATGCATATCCTTCTTACCACATTTTATAAATGGGTTTATTTTAATAGATAAGATCCAGTTTATAAACTAAATTATAAACACACCCAATACTGTTCAAAATTCAAAAGTATTACTGTGTCCTGATCTTATTATGCAGGAAATTCATTGAATATCATTGGTTACACACTTTCTTCTCCTTTAAAGAAACAATTGGATATGAGAAATGCACTGAGTGCCCAAAAGTAATTTCAGTCAGTGAATAGTGATAAGTATTGGTTCACGGGCAGTATAGGCATTCGTCCTTTGATTTCTCATCTAACACCTTCGTCCCTGAGTGCTATAATTATTAACAGCAAGTCTCTCCAAAAGAACTGTTTTACATTTTAGGACAATCATGATAATATTATCTTTCATTGCATTTTAAGCCAATGTTGCTACACAATCTTAAAGCATAGCTTTACTCTGACATTGGGAGCTTCCATTTTTGCCGCCTCTCAGTGACTTGCTTATTAAAAGTAAAAAGATGTTTTTTCTGTGAACTAAGCGTGGTGGGATCCAGAAGCCAAACTTTGTTCTTTTGAGTTCATGTATCATCACCAGTATTAAAGTTTCTGCAGTCAGATGATGGTGATCAGAATATTGATGATGCAGAAGGAAAAGAAGAATCTGGCAGAGATATATTGGCTCCTTAGTGATAACAGGATCAAAGTCCTAGATATTAATTATTTGTATTGTGGTAACAGCTGGAAGCCTGAAAACATAGTCCATTCTCCAAAGATCTTACCGTATATCTGCCAAGAGTTGGACACAACAAACAGAGGCAGAGAGATAGCACAAGAAAGACAACTGTGATTAGTGTAATAAGATGGAGTCTCAGCACATCAACTGCTTCCCCTCTGTTGAATGGGTGGGGGTTTTTTTTGGCAACATGCCAAAGGTGAGTTTGTAGGAGGGATTATAATAAAATGCATTTGTAGCAGATAGGATACTAAATGCACACACAGTAGATATGGTGAGTAAAGGAGGATGCTGGTTTTATTTACTCATTTTCCTGACTATAACCAGAGTTTGAATATCAGTCCTATTGATTGACCCTTCACACTCTTCTCTCTCCAGCCCTCTACTCTTTACCTCACCCTACAGTATCCTCATGCTTGCTGAGGTCAATCATCAAGGTATATTGTATAGGATATATGGTACTAGAGAATCACCTCAGCATGGGGTGGACAGAATGTGATACATGCTTTGTGGTACTCGCTTTAACTATTTGAGACATGCACCAGTAGCCTATTAATGCATTTCTGGTGTGGCGTATTAGAATACGGCTGCTAGAATATAGCATCTTAATTATAAATGTCTTTCTAAAAGGACGTTAAAAACAATTTTTCTGGGATTTTAGCAACACATCCCTCCACTATTAACAGCTCAGAGCAGGAGAACAACAGATAATTTTTATTTATTTTTTTTACTATTTTGACTAATTTTTATTCTGATTTTTCTCTCTCCCATTTCTTTTTAAGATTCCTTGCACTCACTGGGCCCTTTGTCCTTTCCACTAGCCCCATAAGCCTGGCTGCCATTTCAACACTGCTGTTTTGGCCCATGGGCTGCTCTTGACTGTTGCTTTCTATTGTAAAAGTGAATCAGGCGTCTAATTTAGTTTTACAATAAAAAGATTAAAAGTGAACTAATACTGGCCTGAGGGTCAGAAACAGACTCGTTGAGAAGAAAACCAAGCTCTTGTTGGATTATGGGCAGTTTAAACTAGAACCTCCCACTTCCCAAGCCCAAGTCCCTCTGTGCCCCCCAGCTCCGGATTACCCATGGAGTCAGCACCTATGCACTGAACACAGACAGAATCAAGAACAAAAGGAGCAGTTTCTTAGCTTCCAGCCCCAAAGCCTCTTTAGCCAACACCAGACCCAAAAGCTCTCTCACTAGCTTTTTCCAGGGTCACACTGTGCTCACAGGCTCCTGCTTGGTTTTCTTGCCTCTCTCTCCCTGTTCTTATCTGTTCTCAGTTTCTGTGTGATCTATCCTCAATCTCTCTCTCTGCCCAAACAATCTGAATAAGAGGAGACTGCTACAGAAGCCCAGAACACATGAGTTGGGATTGAGGCGGAGGAGATTTTACTGGCAGACCATGAGTTGATGAAGGGACTTCACTGAAGTTGTACCAGTTTGTTTATACCCTATCAGAATTTGATCTGCTATGTTAGGCAGCGCTCTTTGTGTGTTTAAAACTCGCACCCTGTCTCCTTTCCTTTTTAAAAACCCATTTGGTTGAATGGGGAGACAGGAATCTTCTTCTGAAAATTTGGACCCCACTTTGCTAGCTGCTGTATAAACACATACAAAGCCACAGTTTATGCCTGAAAGAGCTTACAGTCTAAAGGGAATGGGAAACATTTATCATAGTTCAGTTCCATTCTAGTAAGTCACACTGAACACATAATATAAACTGTTTGTAGCTCAAAAGAGAAAAATGGAGCAATAAACTCTATTTGTCACTCAAAAATATTGACTAACTGTGTTAATGTTTTGTATTATCCCTAAATAAGCATGTTGAAATTAACTGACAAAATAAGCAACATAGTTGCCAGCTGATAAGAATTTCTAAAACGTGCTGGCTGCTTTGTGGGAGGATTTCATCCCCGGGGAAAAGAGATTTTCTGCACTAAAAAGGGGACTTTGTAGCACATCCTTCCCTGATGAAACAATGTGACTCATCTGCACTCAGTCTGAAGCTGTGCAAATTATGGTATTTGTGCTGGGATTAAAGCATGCAATGTTTACATTGTTTGAGTTCACAGAGCTGCTGCAAAAATAAATTGTTTTGTGTGATCTGGTGGGTAGGCACTAGACTGAGACTTAGGACACCTGGGTTCTATTCCTGGCTCTGCTACTGATGTATTCTGTGGCTTTGGGTGAGTCATTTCGCCTCTCTGTGCCTACTTCCCCTCCAACCCTTTCTCTGTAAGACTATAAGCTCTTTGGGGCATGGACGGTCACTTACTAAGTCTTTGTACAGTGTCTAGCACAAGAGGCTCGGATCTTTATAGGGGCTTCTAGTAACTATTAGAATATACAAAATAATTTTGTGTAGTAGGTATCAGTGATTTTCAGGAAATGGTCTGTAGAGACCATTTAAATAAATAAGGTTTTTTCTTGGGTAGAGGGTAGTGGGTGGGCACCGGAATAGAAGAGTGTGGGGCCTTGTATAGATTTGGACAGTTGAGATAAAGACCAAAACTTTCAGATATTTATCCAAAGAAAACTCTCAACCTTTAAAGGTTTCCACATTCCAGTCTATTGTATGTTGTTTTGAGGCTGATTGATAGGGAAATACAAGGAACAAGGGGTCAGTGTGAGTAGCTCAGTACTCAGATCTTTTGAAGGTCAGGCCACTTATTTTGCTGCTTAAATAAGAATTCAGTAGCCTAACTCATTTCTGAAAATGTGGACCAGGAAATATGCCTCTCAAAAGTGCTAGCTATAGAGTAGAGTGGAAAAGCAACAAAACTGTCCTACTGACCTTTCAAATAGAATATTAACCCAATAAACAGCTCACAAAAGCAAAGTCCGCACACGTACCTTACATCACACCAAAATGTTTAGTGCTTGCCACACGGATGTTAAACTGCTGTCACAGTCTCTCCAGTTATACAGTGATGAAGGTGGAAGCATGAGAAAGGATTAAGGCTAAACACTTGGATTCTGAGTATTGCAGTGTTTGTAATTTTCATGAAGCAAAACCAAAATGAGATCTGGTCTTTTCATGGTAGTATCACGATCCAGACCATGTCTTGTGTTAGTAGGGGCCCATTATGGGCTCTGTGAGGCATGTAAAAATCTTGTGGGGGAAAAATAACAAATATAAATACAAATGCAGGATATTGTGCATACCCTTTGTGAAAATGAGAGTAACTAGAGAATGAACTGAATAGAGAGTGTTATAGTTTTTTTTTTCCAGCCCTCAAGAGTAGGCCAGTACTTAAGTGTGAAACCTAGGACTGGTTATATACTGTTCTTGTGTCAGGATGACTATACTGTTTAGGGTACTGGTTTTACCAAAACAACTATATTGGTACAACCCCTATTGTGAATGCAGTTATATCCCTTTCCTCTCACAGGAGTAAGTCATTCTACTACTATATGCACCTGTATGCACAACTTTTGTGTGTAGACAAGCCCATAATCCATGTCTGGAAGAGTTTAGGTAAACTCTAGAAAGAACAATTATGGGTTTTTTGATTTACTTAATTTTTTTAAACCGGTCATTTTTAGCCAAGTTCCATCACCAAAAATATTCTCTTTAATGAAACTAAAACCTTTGCAGACAGTGTAACGAATTTTCTTTATCGAAAGAAAAGTACAGTTGTAACCACAATTTAATAGCTTCTGAAACAGTGGAGAGGAGGGGGGCGGAACTAAACACCAGTGTCCTTGAGAATGGTTAATACATATTTCATGGTTGGCTTTTACTTCTGAGATTACATAAAGTGGATGTTTTTGGTGTCTAAAACATTGTCCTTCAAAACATTCAGTGCTCCTTTATCAGCATCATTTTTAATTTGTAGCCCTTTGTTTTTTTTGAATTGGAGTATTTCAGCAAAGTTTTCCAATCAGTGTTCATGAAACTTTGGCACAAGGCTGAGCATTTTTGTTGGGCAAAGAAAGGTCAGATTCCGCCCCAGCTTCTGAGGCATGAAAGCACAAATACAGTAATCGGTAACACCTCATATAATGTAAAGAGAACACCTTTCTTTAGACACAAAATGCATCAACTTTAGGAGATACACATTGATGTTAAGTTACTCTTTGAAATGGGGAAAAGTTAGTGATGGTTTGAAAATATTTCCAGATTTGAGTGTCATTTTTCCTAAGCCTCCAAGCAAATGTTGACCAGAATAATAAATGGCTCTGGTTTGGGTCACTTTTTTTTTTTTTTTTTTTTTACACATACCTGCCCAGCTAATCTCCACGGATAAAACAATGAACAACAACTTCATTTAAACAGCAAAGGCGGAGGACAGGTAAAGGCCGAGAGCCAAAAAAAATGCATGGAGTAACAGTTAGAACTGTACAAAACTAGATTTTATTTTCACCTTACAGAACCACAGATGTTAAATTTGTAACTTACACAGGCTGTCAAGGAAATGAATGCATCAAGTGCAGGTAAATAATAAACTCTTACGATTGGGTTTCTACTGAGTGCACAGACTCTCTCTTTTTGTTTGTTTTGTTTTTTGTTTTATTAAAGTGGACCTATGCTACACCCCCAATCCTGACTCATGGTAGGGGAAGACTATCCTACATCCTTTCTAAAGGTGTAGCGGCAGCCATGCTGGAGTCACACCAACATAAAACTGGAATAATGTATTGGTGAATCAGGCCCACAATATGAAGCATAAATAATCAAACCACTAAGCTTCAGTTTTGCTGAGCAAGTTTTACTTGATTTGGGTATGTCTAGCCCAAAGACAGTGTTCACAAAAGCCAGAAACAGCTGCAAAATAAAGTAAAAACATTGGTAAACCAGATTGACAGGTGTCTTAGGAGAAAGGAGGGATGATTTAGGAAGAAGAATGATCTTGTAATTAAGGCACTGGAACTGATCCACAGCATCCTGCAATCAGTAGGAGTCTTTCCATTGACTTCAGTGGTCTTTGGATCAGGCCCTTAGGATCTGGGCTCTAGTCCCTTCTCTGCCACAGACTTCCTGAATTACCCTGAGCAAGTTGTTTCACCCTGTGTACTAGACTGTTGGTAACATTCCTGTACTGTCCTCCAGAAGGATAGGCTGTGTCCTAATATATTGTTTTGTACTCTAATTGCTACACCACACATCCAGTTTATGTTCAAAATCTCTTGCTTTTGCATATCTACCCAGCTCAGTTCTGCAGTTAAGCATATAAGGCAGCGTCTATTGCTAAGGACTGCACACAGCAATATTGTTTTAACAGCTAGTAGAAATTATACAGTGATGAATTTAAATAAATTACTTGAGCGAAAATATAGGCCCCATCTGAAAAGACTTTTGCAGGACAATAATCTTTATCCACAGGAGTAGTCCCATTGCCTTCAATGTAACTAAGCACACGAGTAAAAATTTTCATGGAAAACAACTGTAGGATCAGGATCCATTTTTTCCAGTGAGAGAAAAATATTCTTTTCAAATCATATGAACAAGAGACAGGCGATAACGTATCTCAAATGTTACTTATGTAACATTGTAACTGCAAAGTTGGAATTATGATGTCCTGAATTCTGCAGACTTCTGAAAGCTTTGAAAAGCTTCATGCTGTCTTATAAAATCATGCTACAACCTTCTCTCAGGTTTTTCCTGGTGATATCAACATTCTCTTGAATCAAAATTAAATTAAGTGCTTAGTGGAAGCTAACATCCCTGAAATCAATTTCAGAAGTCAATTTAGTGTACATGGTATCTCAAACAACCATAGCAATGTTATTATTAATGTAAGCAAATCTACTACTGCTTTGTTTTTCTAGGTTCACAACCCACAAGATCTACTGTGATGGGATGGATAGCCCCGGTCACATGGATGAAGAAGGGGCCAGAGAGGCCCTTGTGTTAGACTCCTCCAGCCCTGTCAACTATGCATGATAGGGAGGATGCCTTTAAAAGGGAGGAAACTGCAGTCAGCCAGAGGGGATGGAGAGCAGGATTGCCCTTAGCAGCCGACTGTAGGAGTGACTTCTGAAGCTGTGCAGGGAACTCCTAGGCAGGAGACCTTCATGCTGACCCAGAGGAGAATACAGCTGATTCCCAGCGTAAGATGGCTGAGCCTGTTTCAAGAGACCCAGCCACAGAGATTTCCCCAAGCTCCTTACACTGGGACTGGATCATTGGCAGCACTGTAAACCTGCCACCCCCTGCTTTGCTGGGACCACAGGGAAAGAGTATCCTCGAAATATGTGGAGGTTTGTGACTTTCATTTTGATCCCCCAACTGGAGAGACTTAAGGAGGCCCACAAAGGACAGTTCTCCCACGTTCCCCCCCCCCCACACACACACACAAACAGTAGGGAAATGGGGCCTGTGTTGTGACCACCCAGTGTAGATAACTCGGCATGATCACGTTCTCCCACACTCTGAGGGAGGAATCACCAAGGACTGTTACACCTACCTTATGTGAGCAAAGCCTGCATTTCAATCCCCCCAACGGTTGAGGATCTCTGTAAGGAAGATTGATTCAAACTGCCCAATTTGGTAAAGCCAAAAGAAGTATCACTGTTTGAATAAACCTTGTGTCCCTTTGTTATTGCTTGCTAACCCAGCAAAATAAGTCTGGTCTTTCCCAAAATACAAACAACTTTGGTACATGCTGCTAGGAAGATGATGTCTGTCATCTCTGTAGCATCAGTTGGGTGCAAAAACATTGATCTTGCAAGGAAAATTAAATTTGGCAAAAGTCTAGAATTTTCTCCAGGAGCCACCTTTGGCCATTGAATAGCTGTGTGCCAACATCAGGGACAGCAAACTGGATGTTGTATCCTGTGGGACATCCCGTTTGGAAACTCGTCCCACTATGTGGATAGATGAATCGGCAGAGAGGAGTGACTGTTCCCTTTTAGAACCTCTGAGAGTGGCTGTTCCCTTTTAGAACCTCCACAACCTCCCTTCGGAGTAAAGGTGGAGGAATCTCCTATGCGGACTATGACGTCAAATCTGCTGATTTATCTATCCACATAGGGAAAAGAGTTTCCAAATGGGATGTCCCGCAGGATACAAAATCCCATTTGTTGTCCCTGATGATAGCACACAGTTATTCAATGACCAAAAGGGACATAGGGAGTTTGGCATCTACCTGACATTTGTGACTTTTTAAATCTTTCCCAGAGTTTTTAAATGGTAGATTTGCCCATGTTCCAAATTGTTGGGCTGTGTGTGTGTGTGTGGGGGGGGAGCATACTACCAAGAAAAGGTGTGAAATGAGAATTCAAGGCTACCATAATGAATACACAATTTGGTTAAGGAAATTTAACCCCTCAAAGTGGACTTTTAGAGAATACAGCCCCACTTCTCCATTATGTCTGAGGCTGTGTTTGGATGTGGTGAGGAACAGTGGGCACAGGGAGCCAATGGCAGCTCCCTAGGCCTTGGCAACCCAGTCCCAGGGGCCCGCTCTGATTTCTGCTACTTGCGTAAAGCACAGTAACTCCTCACTTAAAGTCGTCCTGGTTAATGTTGTTTCATTGTTACGTTGCTGATCAATTAGGGAACATGCTCATTTAAAGTTATACAATGTTCCCTTCTAACGTCGTTTGGCCACTGCTTGCAGGAAGAGCCGCCCGTTGCAGCTAACTGGTGGGGGCTTGGAACCAGGGTGGACCGGCAGCCCCTATCAGCTCCCCGCTCCCCTAAGTTCCCTGTGCTGCAGCTGCCCAGCAGGCTATCAATTGCAGGCCATCAACTGCCGGCAGTTCAGCTGTCCCTCCCCACACTGCCATGTGCTGCTCCTGCCCTCTGCCTTGGAGCTGCTCCCAGAGACTCCTGCTTGCTGTGCAGGGAGGGAAGGGGCGGGCTAATGTCAGGGTGTGCCCCTCCCCCCTGCTCCTGCACCCCACTTACCCCTTCGTCATATAGAGCAGGGAGGGGATATGGAGGGAGAGAGACCGAGAGAGCTTGGGGCAGCAGCTGCTGTCTCAACTTCCTGATCCACTTAAAAAAGACAATGCACTTAAGAGTGGGTCAGCTTACTTAAAGGGGCAGTGTGCATCTCTCTCCCACACACAAGGTGTGTGTCTGTCTCTGTCTGCCATGCTGTCTCCCCTCCCTCGTGTTCGTGCTGCCTTGTGTGAGAGGCTACATTAACAACAATTTGTTAACCCTTGAGGGCTCAGCCGAGTGCTAGTTCATCATTTAGCAGCAAGGTATTCCCTGGGAAATATCCCACCCTCTGACTTCACCACCTCAACCAAGCTTCACAATCGTCATAGCTGTGAACAGTATTAAATTGTTTAAAACGTATACTGTGTGTATATCTATATAATATAGATATATATATTTTGTCTGGTGAAAAAAAATTCCCTGGAACCTAACCCCCCCCTATTTACAGTAATTCTTATAGGAAAATTGGATTCGCTTAACATTGTTTCGCTTAAAGTCGCATTTTTCAGGAATATAACTACAACGTTAAGCGAGGAGTTACTGTAACTAGCACATGTGGTGGCACCACCACTCAAATTAGACCTATCCACCCCTCCGCACATGGAGACGAAGGGATGGGATGGCCAACCCCGAATGTGGGAAATATTTGCCTTTTGGGATAGAGGTTTTGGGGGTCAAAGCAGGACAGTTCTACCAACTCTGGGACTGTCGGGAGGTATGTGGTGAACCAAAGAATATGGCTTTTTATGCTCCTCAATTCCTTTATGAAATACAAATTTGGGAACCCCTATTCTCCCCCCCCAATTAAAAAAACATGAACAAATATTCTGCCAACACTGCAGCATAGCTCTGTGCTACTAAGGTCTTAAAGAAGTGTTGTGGAGGGATTCTAAATTTGCTTTGTAGCTGCGGAAATGAATAGAAATTATTCATGGAGCATAAGTCTGCAATTATCTCAATTCCTTTTTTCTCTGCATGACCTTACAAACCTAGCATTTTCAGACAGGAGTAATGAATTGTTGTTAAATACTACTTGGACTATATACAGAGCGTTTAAATGCTTTTCATCTGCATTTTCATCAGTTGCAGAAAACCCTTTCTTTAAAAAATAAATCTCTTCAGTGATGATCAACAGGAGCAGAGATAATTTTGAAAGGACATGCAAAGAGTTAATGGGTTTATATTTAAATATGAATTGACAGTTGTGCCCTGTCTGGTAGCTTTCAGAAGTAATGGCTACTTCGTTGGCAAGAAATGGCTAGTTCAGTCAGTGATAAAACTGACATATTTGAAGAGGGGAAACTGAGAGTCTCATATTTTTCCTCCCCTTGTAGCAAGCTTTCCAAGGGGAGCTTTCTGGATCTTTCCAAGTACCAGCTTTTGGCAGACCCTTCAGGGGTTGAGTTTAAGAGTGTTTTACACTACCCTTCCAGCCCGCTGGCTGGCTGTTTGCAAATGCAACTGAACTTCCCAGCCCCTGGGAACTACTCTTCCCACTCTGTTTTCTCCTAACATGAAATTCAAGCTCCATGGCTTCTCCTTCAAGACTCTGTGCCACTTTCTCTTGCTAATATCTCTGCTCTCAAGTCCTCCCACCTGGCCTCTCACTCACTTTCCTTCTAACCGCATCCTTTCTTCTAACCGCATCCTCTGCTTCCTTCCACTCCTGGATTCATGCCTTCTTTCATATTTAACGTAGCGCTCCCACTGTGCCAGCTATCTTCTTCCACCTCAAAACCGTGCCTTAAACTCTGTGCTGATCTCATCTCAAAAAATACAGTCCTTCTCATCCCTCTATCTAATCTGCATAAGATTTGACTATAATGATCATTGCCAAAGTCTGAGCACTTACATTCACCTTCCATGAATCGTATTTGTCTGGATTATATGGGAAGATCTTTGAGTCAGGGACCTTGGATGAAATCCCGTTTCCTTGAAGTCAATGGCAAAACTCCTATTGATTTCAATGGGGAGAAGATTTCACACCTTATCTTTTTCGTGTTTTTGATACAGGCTGTTAGAGAGAGGTTCTCTCTCATCTTTATACTAAGTTAGGTGCAAATGCTTTCTATGTCATGTTGTACACATACAGCTCTATAACTAATCAGCAATGATACATACAACTGTACAAGCAAGTTTGGGGTAAATATACTGCTTTTTCACTAATGTAAAATAGTGCAAAAATTCTTTGTGGAAAAAATAAATATTAAGTGAAAAAGTCAAAATGTTGTCTTTACACCCTTATCTGGGAGCTAGGGGCATAGAGGAGGGAAGGGACCAGGAAAATGTTTCTCAGCTCCACAGTGGGGATTTTTTCACACTACTAAACCTAGAGGGAATATCTTTCTAAAGAGAAGAAGAATTCAGTTTCCATAGTAACTCAGTGAAAGGGCTCCCTTACAGTCCAAATTTAGCAGAATTGTGTGTGCTGGTTTATTCAGCAGACTACCATTCACTTGAGGCTACAGTGTAACCACTACATTCGTTATATCTAGGATGGCAGGTTGAACTGGAACTGGGATTGACAAGATGGCCCGCTAAAAATGTGTAAAGCGAAAAATAACCACACGGCCTTAAAACCAGTGAAAAATCACAAGTGAAAAGAGGAGATAAAATAATGTCCTTATATTGACTTGAAATATCACATTATGCTATAAAACTGTTAAGTATTTACTATGGATTATTTTCATCCCAGTACGTACCATTCATTTACTTAACCTCCCTTCTTTGATACAGATATCACCTATCAACCTCATTGTAGAGACCACCACCATTCTCTGACAGCTTTCATTCACATGCAGCCTACTTGTCTACTCTAGGATATCATATTGTGCTTTCCTGGGAGGATATATATGACAGAACAGGATGGGCAGTAATTGTCTATTGTTTAAATTTAGGGTAAAAAAAAAAATCTGATCTAGCCAATAAATGTACTGTACATAAAGAAAATTGAAGAGTATATTACAGTTCTGAAATATGTCAGCTGTATAATTTATAATTGTAATTACTTAGTTGTGAGAGGCCCAGTGAAGTTCAGGCAGCATCAGAAAGAAGAAGAAACGGAAGTTGTCCTAATGAAGAGGTTGATTAGAGTGAGAGTTAGCACTAAGTGCTGATGAGGATTTTCATTTGAAGATTACTTAGATAAATTACCTCAAATTAATGCTCTCAAAATTTCTGTTCCAAATGACCAAGCACAGCTTGAAGTTGGTTGTGACCAGAATAGCTTGGACACACTTTGCCAGGCCAGTGTCGACGAGCTGAGTCCCTCCGCGTCCTCAACAGAACACAGACAGTGAAGCCTCGATCACATGAAGGCATTTTCAGGACCAACTCAGTTGTGGTAGCAGGATTGGTGTAGGCAAAACTGTCACCACTTTAATCACCATGGCATGTGCTTGAAAAACCAGCAACACACCCAAGTGTGAGGTGCTTCAACTATCTTTGCATACATAAAGGAGCAAATTTTTCATAACAGGCAGCCTCTATTTTGAGGGCACAATTTGCATTTTTTAATCAGCAAATCAGTTGCAGATTCAAATCTGGCTACTTTTACTTGTAACTACTTGGCTGTGGGTATAATTCTGTGCACATCACCCAGCTGCTGGCACACACTGTCTCCATTCCAATGCCAATGGAGCATGGGTCAGCAGCAGGACTGAACCCAGGACCTTTAGCACAAAACACTTTACACATTAGCTAATGGAGTAACTCCATTATTTTTATTAGCAAGCAGTAACCTGCTATAGTTGCTGGATCCAGCAAGAAGAGCTCGACAATCACACACACTAAAACAGTGTATTTATTACATATGCCGCAGCAGATGTACTGCTGGCTCAAAAGAAGAACAGAGAGAAAAAGGAACAGTATTATGTGTGCATATATGCCCAAGAACCAAAATAACCCACTAATAATGGTAGGTTGACTGGACATCAACAATTCAATGGCTTTGTGGCTAAAATAAGAGAAAAGTAAACAGATTTTAGATGATAATCACCTTTCAAACGATTACTAAAAATGCTTGTTCAGTGAAATGACAGCTAAATAAATTGAAGCTTCTGTTAACACTTTAACTCTACTCAAAGAGACAAATTAAGAGAGTTAAATGTCTGTCTCTTGGGGTATTGACATTGCTGAAGGCACTAGAGAGAACTAATCAGCTAATTGTAATTTACATATATTAATAAGTTATTAAATATTAAGAAGGACAATGTTTGAGTGAGATTTAACAGGGGGTGTTCAGAGGAGAGACTCCAGCTAGCTACTACCCTCCAGGAACTTTCTAATCATAAATATGCTGTAACATAAAATGTTAAGTGAAGTCCTGCTAAGCAGTATCATGGACTGTAGAAATGCTGGTATAAAAAAGGTCCATAGAGTAACAAGAAAGCCATATCTTGCCACCTGCTGAGAACTTTTGTTAATTGTTAATAGAAACTCAAACCATGTTCAAAGCCTTGTCTGGTTAGTTACATATATACACAAGGCTAGTAAGTCATAACAGGATTTGTTTGTGTGATTCCTCATGCTACGGTCTGATGATACAGCCTACTGTGATGTTTATGATTTTATTTTTGCTAATAGGGTAAATTCTTTTCAGTTAGCAGGCAGGAGTTATATCCCATGTTCCAGAAACACTGCTGTGCCTCAGAGTCAGTTTCTCTGCAAAGAATCCTGCATCACTTCTGTTACCGCAATAACTTCAAAGCACTATTTGTCCATACTGGCAGAATATACTGCCAGCTGACATGTTCTAAGGCTGCCTACTCTACACAGTTCCAAGGCCACCAGTAGTTGCACTGGCATATGAGATTAGCATTACAGGCAATGTCACATAGCGAATTACAGGATATCATGTCATCACTGGGGCTGCTACTACAGAACAAAGCAAGCACTAAGGACCCAAAAACTAGTTTTCCAAAAGTGTTAAATAAACACTATTAAGGGCACACACTTGATTTCAACTTTACTTTGCACTGCCAGCTGGACCGGTGATGTGATAACATATAACTGACCTGATGACATTAGACATCTGTCTAAACAGTTACTTTAAGGATACCCCAGTATCATTGCCAATGATGTCTTGTGTGAAAAGAGCAGTGTGAAGTTTTCTTCATCCCTCTCCAATTGTGGAAAACCTGAGGACTTTTCACAGCTCCGAGGCCAGAGAATTTTGACTGCTTAGAAACTTTACTATCTGATCAGAATCATTGACTGGCATGCATAGTTGGAGACATGGGGAAAGGGTCTCTTCTCTCTCCACACAAGCTGCCAGCCATCAGCATGTTAAGTGCCATCAGCTTATTCCCCAGCCTGTACACCATGACCCACTGAAGGCTGGGTGTGTGGATTAAAGGGATATGTCTCGCCCTGCAGTTGCCTGGCAGGTAAAATGGTCATCAACAGGCTGGGGCAGGTAAAATGATCATCAACAGGTCATCAAAAAGCTCCTGTTGAAAGGATCAGTGATTTTCACCCCACAGTGTTTTCCCCGGGTTTGCTTTGTGCTCTCCAGACATTGTACCAACATCTGTGATCCGCCACAATGCACCAGCCAGGGCAGGACTGTACCTTTCTATATAAACAGACAACTAAGAAATAATTGGAAAAGTTTGTATTTTCCATGTTGCTTTTATTTATATAGTAAAAACAAATCAGCCATTTAAAAAGCCAAAGTAAAGACACAATTTGGGGTACATTTTCCCCTCCTCCCCAGTATTTACCTATGCTTCCAGGGGAGTCAGGTTAGTCTGTGTCTTATTTAACTCAGCCACGTAAATGGCTACCTTGGCACATTGGATATCCCACCATTTTTCGAGCTGACCTTTACTTTTACTAACTTGGCTGCTGCTGTAGCTATGAAAGAGCAACTCATGCATCATGGCAATCGTTTGTAAAATGTGCTAATGAGAAGCTGTTCTGCCTTTTCTCATCTATAGTCTGGGTTTTTGTTTACTCACTCTTTATTACCAAGGGCATGTGCATTAACTGGAAACAGGAAGCCAGATTTTCAGTCACACATACACAATTGCACACAAATGTGTATATCCATTAAGTGCGTACACATCAGCCATTCATACATGCACACAGCCACTTAGGCACCTAACTTCATGTAAAGTGCACTGAGATTCTAAATGGCCATATGCATGTACAAATGACTGATATACGCTCGCACATTGGATACTTGCACACATACGTTAGGCATATGCTAACGTATATGAGCAACTGTGTGTACCTAACCTTGCCCAACATCCTTTTCTTTAATTAGTTCATCTTCTACTCCGATCTATCCTTCATTTGAAGTTCAAATGCTCTTTTGTGATATCACAATTGCTTGCGGTAGAAATGACGGTCATCAAAATCAAAGGGGGGAGTAACCTCAGCTGTGGAATAAAGTAACAAGATGATACAAACTTTGAAGGAACAAAGATTCTGTTTCGATGCAAATAACCAATTTGATAAAGAAATCCATAATTGATCAAGGTTGGATCCTCTGCGCAACAAGGATATCAGTCCTCCTCTGCAAGGGCTTTCCATTTGATTTGTGCGGTAAGAGTTAAATCATCCTACAAAGCCCAACATCATGCTGCTGCTGCTGCCACCAACCTCCCTAAGAAGGATGGAGAAAGTCAATATTCCCGGCTTGGAAGCACTGATGAGAAAAAGTGCTCTCTGCAAGGTCAGTGTGTGATCCCTGACTTCATGAATTAATGTGCCTAAAGTGCCTTGAGATCCTCAGATGGAAGAGTTTACAAACTATCATAGCAGCGACTGATGGTGGTTTTCTAATGCTTCTGGTCTGTTACCCTGGAGAACAGAGAAGAGCAGAAAACAAGCTGACCATCCACGGGACATAGTGGGGGGAACGAGCACCAGCCCTAGCAAGGTCAGTACTACTCCTTGCAAAGCCAAATATCCAAGAGGAAAAACTGAGGAAAGGGGTAACTCAGGGTAAAGGAAACTAGAGACAGCTGAGCCTATAAATAATAATGTTTTGCTCTTCTATTGTGACTTCCATTCAAAGAACTCATAGCTCTTTATAAAGGGCCTGATTCTGAGACTCTTGGCCGAGCACTGTATACACTTGAGAAGTCCCACGGAATGTGAGTAAGCATTGCTGCATCATGATCTAAAAATATTATTCTCAGCAACCCAGTGAGATAGGCAGGTATCATTCTCCATTTAGCAGATGGGCAAATTAAAGCAGAGAGTGTCTAGGTGACTTGCTTAAGGTCACACAGGAAATTGGTGGCAGCATCAGAAAGCTCCAGCTCTTATCATTCCCAATCTTGTAATTTAACCCCATGAGTGGAATTGGTCCTAACGAGGCTGGCATGGGACTTCACCATAGGGGCAGGTCAGAGGTGATCCAGGGGAATGGAAGTGTCCAAGATCTGCATTTCTGCCAATCCTGTGCTTCATGTAACTGGCAGGGAGGGGCTGTGGATGCTAATCCAGACCCTAGGCTGCAATAGGAGGCACTGGGGGGAGGCGCTGTGTGGTAGATCCACAGGCTTGTCCTGGGTTCCGTGTGGGAGGTGAATTTTACCTCCTCATACTCCCTGTGCTCCACCCACACAGAGCCAAATGTGCAGGTTTCATGCATGTGAAGTGATTTTCACCCTGCCAGCACAAAAGAGGGAGTGAAGGAAGAGTACTCCAGTGGCTGTGTACATTGAGAATGAGGCCAGTGCCCCATTTATACTCCGGAACTAACGAGCGTACAAAGGCCAGCTCTGAAACAAAGACCTAGAAAGGTGATGTAAGGACACCCGCAGGCAGCCACTCATTCCAGACACTCTGCTACCCTAGCTGCTGCACACAGCTCTGGCTGCAAAAGCCACAATAGAGTATCCTCAGAATGAGCCAATGATGGCATAAGATAAGCAAAGCTGTTTTTAAATAACGTGGCTTTCTATGAGCTGCTCTATACATATTGTTGATCAGATAATTATTTTGTTTAGGATTGTAATTAATGAGGGAGTATTCATCCATAGCATACAGAGAACACAGCTATTAATAGAGTTTTTGAACAAGACTACCACAACAATCGAATCAGATTTATAATGCAGGTCCATGATCTGCTCTGTTATACTTACGCAATTCCAGGGAAATCAGTGGGGTTTGCACTGATATAATGGAAAGATTAATTTAGCTCACAGTTTTTTTAATACCAAAGTCAGTAATTTCATCCACTAGGCTACGCAGATTCTTTATTATAGCAAAATCAAGAACTTTCATGTAAATTGGCTAGAGTGTGTGCCAAGCCTTCTCCATGAAGCATATTCATGCTGGCAAAATAATTATACATTTTCTAGCAGCACTACAGAGCTCAAAGTGTGCTCCTTAGTTCACACAAGGTCTAAACACATGCAAAATTTTAGGAGTCAGATTGTTGTTTTTTTTACTCAGTTTGGTTTGTTCGTTAAAAAAAATTAACGCACACACAGAGTAGCCAGTATCTTCCTAGCCCTTCGCTGACATTAACCAATTTACACTCCTGAGAGGTAAGGAGGTATAACTCTCCATTTTAAGGAGGTGGAAAACAGAGACAGAGAGCTTAAGTGACTTGCCCAAGGCAAAAGTCCATTGGTAAAGCCGGTTCTCAAGAGTTCCTAGTTCCCTGTCCTGGGCTGTTCAGGCTATCCACCGTGCACCCCCTTGCACAATTATGGTGTAGGAAAAGGAAAAGAATGGTCTTAGCTTTTCATTAAACGTTTTTGGTATAAATTCCACTCCTGCTTACAAATTATGTCTGTACATGATGGAAGACTGTACATGTCTCTTCAAAGTACATGAAAAATAAAGTTCCAATATTTAGTATTACCATGGTGAGTCTCTTGATTTTTCACCATGTTAGATTCTGCATCAGATCCTATAGAACCCATGGTCACTAATCCCTACCTAAGTCTCACTACATTGTACTCTTAGATCCTACGGTGATAAGGGCCATACATTGCAGATAGAAAGTGCATCTTTCAGTATGCTTGAAGGATCTAAGTTTCTACTTATTATCCAGAAGGGTTTTTAATTTTTTGGCCCCTTTTGAAGTAGCTGCTGTTTTAGTACATTTGGAAGCTGAGATGTACTTGCTGCCCCTCAGGGACTTTTCAAGAGGCTTAATTAGATACTTGTTGTTGGAAAGAGCTTGGGCCTGTATGACATTACCCAGGGTACAATCTGAACTGATGCACAGCTATGTCCCCTCAATTCTCCAACTTGGGGTGCCTTTTACACCAGGCTTTGCCATGACAGCAACCACCCCAGTCTGCTCACATGCAGCCTCCAGCATGTAAATCACTGCCAGCTATACTGTATGAGTGCTATAGCCAGCCACTCATGAATTACACTGCAGGGGAACACCAGCAAACTTCCAGTCCCACACTTGCTCCCGGAAATATGCGCCTTGTACTGCCCAGTACCCTCCTGGACAATACAAACCTATATAAAGTCTGTCATTTCATTAATAGCAAATGATATGCACAAATTTTGTTATCCCCAAAGGAATTTCCCAAACGCTTCCATCTAAACACACTGGTTTAGATAAAACAATAAAACAAATTTATCAACCACAGAAAGATACAGTCACTTAAAATCTAAGCAATAAGGCATAAAAGTCAGAACTGGTTATAAAGCAGTAAAAAGGTAAAATGCAACTAATGCCTAATTTAACAAACTAGGTGGATTCAAAGCAAAGGTCTCTCTCACCACAAGTTCCAAAGTCTGAGGCTTGGTCTACACTCACCCTCCAAATTGAACTAAGGTACGCAACTTCAGCTACGTGAATAACGTAGCTGAAGTTCGAAGTACCTTAGTTCGATCTTACCTCGGTCCACACGCGGCAGGCAGGCTCCCCCGTCGACTCCGCGGTACTCCTCTCATCTAGCTGGAGTACCGCAGTCGACGGCGAGCACTTCCGGGTTCGACTTATCGCGTCCAGACAAGACGCGATAAGTCGAACCCAGAACTTCGATTGCCAGCCGCCGAACTAGTGGCTGGGTATAGACATACCCTTAGGCTATGTTTACACTAAGGACCTTACAGCAGTACAGCTGTCCCACTACAGCTGTGCCGCTGTAAGGTCTCCCGTGTAGCCACTCTTTGCAAGCAGGAGAGAGTTCTCCTGCCGGCATAATTAAACCACTCACAACAAGCAGCGTTAGCTGTGTTGGTAAGAGAGCCTCTCCTGCCGCCATAGCGCTGTCCACACCAGCGCTTTTGTTGGTGAAACTTCACACCTCTGACCAACAAAAGTTTTACAGACAAAAGTGCTAGTGTAGACAAAGCCTTGCTGGCTGAATCTTTCAGTCAAAATCCCTCCCCAGTCCAATCGCCGCTTTCTTTGTTTTTGAAGTGCTGTTGATGCTCTGGATAGAGAGAAAGAGAGTGAAGGTTTGGGGCATTTCTCTTATGCAAGAATCATCTCCAGCTGAGGTTCAGGAGACAAAGTCTGTGTGGGCAGGAACCTTAAGCTGCTTCTTTGTCAAAATATAGATTTTTTTGCCCACACCCTGTCTCCTGCCAAAGAGTGGCCAATCAATCAGGTGATGGTCCATTTGATCTCATTGACACCTGACTGAGGCATTAGCTAGTCTTTTGTCTCTGTGGAACTGGTTTGTGACTTCCCTCTAGAACATGTTGGAACATGTCTCAGGAATATTACACAGTGGAATCTTATAACTTTACATACAATGTTGCCACACATATTTTACCAAGACAATAGTTATCAGCAAATCACGAGTTTTCAAATGATATCTCACAGGGCATACTGTTGTACAAGTTTTACCATAATCCTCTAAAAGGGGTGAACATAGGAGTACAGAGTGTTGCAGTCTGATCAAGCCTACTGAAGGTGATGGAATGACTCCCATTGACTTCCATGGGCTTTGGATCAGATCTTTAGCAGCCAACATTTAGAAGAGGAATGATTCAGTTTCCTTTCATGAGCTGCTGAACAGAACAGAAAAAGCCATGGCTAGGAGCTAAGAACAAGAAATAGTGGCTTGTCTTTCTACTTCTGTATTTCTAAATGACTCCCATATATATGAAACCAGAGTCCATATCTAACTTTACATGTAATGAAGAAACAGTTACTTATTGTAACGGTGGTTCTTCAAGATGTGATGCAAATGTGCATTCTATACTCTCAGAACCCGAGGGCAATCTCCAACCCGACAAGGGCCTCAGTACTGAAGCAGGCCACATGACCTGTTCGGGCAGCTGCTGCTTCAGGCAAGGGTCTGGAGCCACATAAGCCCATTTCTTGAATGATCGGCAGATTGCACAACGGTCTTTAACGTGGGTCTTGACATGACAGAGAAAGCACTGTGTGTGGGGATCACTCTCCCACATAAAAGACAATGTTTAAACCCCGGTGAGGGCATCACCTAAGAAAACTAAACCAATACAACTAACACTAATCTAACACACACTAAGGGTACTACTAGCGATATACAACAAGAGAAAACTACACTAGTTGAGAGGTTGTGGGGTAAGACCACACAGAACTCCAACACCAGACACAGGGGGTAAGAAGGAACTGAGGGAGGGTCAGGGCAGCGCTGCCTCATGTAGCTAGGGGAGAGGCTATGGCCACAGCCACGGGGCGCAAGCACCACCCCTCTACGGGTACTGCTAGGCAAATTTCTCCAGCTTTGGTGTGCTGGTTGAGGACACACTAAGTGGAATATATGGCTGCATCTACTTGAAGAAGTTGCCATAATCAAGTATATATTTGCTTCCTTATTCCTTTAGTTGGTACAGGGTGCCTTTTTTTTTTTTTTTTTAAACAATGAATTTGATTACCTCCAGATTTTAAATCAGGTTCGATGACATTATTCTTGTAAAATTTGCTTACTTAAACAGCAGAAGAAACTAACTAACTCAACAAGTATACATAGAACAGTAAAGTCTTACTCAAAGTGACTTAAGGTGGCAAAATCAGGCCCTAAAACTGCAGCTGCACAGTAAACTTTAATAGGTTGGTCAATAAAGAAAAATAAAAGCTAATAATTCACCCCAAATAACTGACAATCAAGAGGATCAGACATTGTGAAGACAGATCTTTAAACTGTAAAAATCATTCTAAAACAGGGGTCGGCAACCTTTCAGAAGTGGTGTGCCGAGTCTTCATTTATTCACTCTAATTTAAGGTTTCGCATGCCAGTAATACATTTTAACGTTTTTAGAAGGTCTCTTTCTCTAAGTCTATAATATATAACTAAACTATTGTTGTATGTAAAGTAAATACGGTTTTTAAAATATTTAAGAAGCTTTATTTAAAATGAAATTAAAATGCAGAGCCCCCCGGACTGGTGGCCAGGACCCGGGCAGTGTGAGTGCCACTGAAAATCAGCTCGTGTGCCGCCTTCGGCACACGTGCCATAGGTTGCTTACCCCGTTCTAAAATAAGAAATGAGTAATTGTAAGTGTTAATCATGAAAATAACATATTTGTCTCAGCCCACACCAGCACTGATGTTCTGAGACTGGAAAACAAAGAAAAATTGCCCTTTGTACAAATTCAGTCAAAACGTTGCTAAAGGGTCCAGTGGGTAATTTTATTAGGTAGTTTTAGCCTAGACCAAAAATATTATACTACTGACTCCTTTGGGAAGCCTAAAGGAGAAAACATGACTGCGGAGTGCACTTTGCAGCACACTCTACCCCCTGATTTCAGCAAAACTAACAATCGCCTAAAAACGGATTTAAATTCTTTTCTATTTCCTGCTTTTGATCCCCATCTCTGATTTTGTGTTTCCTTATTTTCACTTTACATTGTTTTACCAAAGCTGAGTTCTCTGTATCATTTGCAGGTGCCTACACTTATCCTTTATTCGTCTAAGTAAGGAATAATACGGTGTCAGACTGGCTTCTTCACAAGGTGTCAGAAGAACATCGTGCAAAAAGGAAGAAAAGGAAGGCAGATAAATGGGCTCTAACTCTTCCATGAGTGTGCAGGGAGGAAGGCACATGAGAAATTCCTCCTATGCATTCCTAGGGACTTACATTGCCCCTAAGGGGCCTGGAGGAGCCATGGTTAAAAGACCCCCCCAAACACACACTTCGCAGCAGAGCTTGCATGCGCCTCCTGCATCCTGCAGATATGCAAACCCTACCCGCAACATGAGCCTGTTCCTTAAGAGGTGCACCCTGATCCTAGAGATTTTACAAAGCTTGGGGAATAAATACATTGGACTAATTCAGCTCCAAGATAGTTACAGATGAATGGTGAGTTTGAAAGACTGATACCAACTTTTAAAACAATGATGCACAAGGCAGTGGAGGTAGGCATAACTCCTCAGTTTGCTCTACTGTATTTTAATTCTCCTGTGATATGTTCTGCTGCACAACTGTTAATGGAAAGTCACAATGCCTGTCAATGATCACAGAGACTTTGACTATTACGTACCTATGACAGAGTGCACCCTGTATAAACACCCTACACACTATTGTACTAATCTTTGTACAAAATATGATTTATGAGGTATCATTTGAAAACGAATAACTCACTGGTCAATAATATCATGGTGAAAAGTATGTAGCATTATTATATGTAAAGTTATGAACATAAGATGAAAATATGACTCAAATGTGGTTACCAAACAAGTCTGGGGAGCGGATAAACCTGTTTCTCAAAGACAAAGGACAAGCTGACCCTCTAACCAGGCGTCATCAAAGTTGATGGGCAATCACCTGTCAAGTGACCATTGTTTGTTTCTGCCCCACTTATTTGCCAAACAAATCTACATTTTAGCAAACAACAGTACGGAACCTCTTTCACCACGAAACTCCATGACTCCAACATCACAGCCAGAATGAACTTTATCTAGAGGTAACCCTCAGGAAAATTAATTTCAAAGGGTGACTGGACTATAAAAGTGAGGGGCAAAACCACCTCAAAAGTATCTCTCCCTATCTCTCTCTCTTTCACCTAAGAGACAAAAGAAGCAGCCATTTGACTTTGGGAGAGAGCCTGACCTGAAATTTGGTCAGTCCTGTTGCTGGGAGCATTGGTAAGAATTTTTTCTTGAACCAAGTCTAGTTTGTTAAGGTTTAGCACTAGGCTGTGTTTTAATTTTCTCTTGAAAACATTTCTGACTAATGCCTGTACTGACTTAACATCTCTCTCTTTCTAGTTAATAAACTTGTTTTATTGTTTAATCAAAACTAATCTAGTGTGGTGTTTAAACTGAACTGTGTACATTGACCCTTTACAGTGAAGAACACCTGTTTTGGGGGGAAAAAATCTACGACTGGGAGTGTATTGGGGGTCACCTTGTAAGTAGTAATCAAGGCTAGTGGAAGCCAGAGTGTGACTGATGTGTGGCTGGCAGGCTGTAGCTATATGCAGACACTCAGAGTATTTCCTGGATTCTGGAAGGCTGTTTGTGAGTGGCTCAGGTGGGAGTTACTGCAGCAAAGCATTGTGAGGCACCCAAGGCTGCCGGTCAGGTTGTGCAGAATGGAGAGGATGGAGAGGGCATAGGGAACCAGGCAGGTGGTGACAACCCTTCTCTGGTCTGGTTCGCATCCCAGAATATGACAATGCCAATCAAAAAAAGCATTGTGGTAAGACTGCGTGAGAGCAAAAGACTAGGAGGATAGAAACAGCAAAAGGGTGGATACCTGATACCATGTCCAGGGTAGAACCCCAACTCTTGTCTTACCAAGCTATGCAATATATAGGGATCAGATATCTGGGATTACTAGTCATTGCACCTAGGCTTGTAACCACTTCAATAAGGGTCAAAGGGAAGAGTGTTTGTCTTCCAGGCAAGCTAAAGTATGTCCAGTAGTAAAGACAAGATTCCAACAGGGTTTAGAAACCTCTAACTCTGTAACATGACTTCAAGATAAACTAGAAAGGATGCAATTGCCTGAAGCAAAGTGGAGATTGTTCAAGCAGATTGCTCAAGCATGTGGACAATGAGACTAAGGTAAAGTCTGTAGAATGTATACCTGGTTATTTGTTTTTTTAAATGTTTGTATGGAAATATAAAAAGTTTTGAGGGGAAATGTAACATATTGTAATAGACTTTTAAGGCAGGAAATGTTAGATCTGTCATCTGGAGGACCACTTTATGGTTCTTGGGTGCTGACAACTTTCTGTTCCTGTTTTGCATGGTCATGAGCCACTAAGGGTACTATGTCTACCCTGCAGTTAAACACCCACACCTGGCCCTTGTCAGCTGACTCAGGCTTGAGAGGCTTGGGCTGTGGGGTGCTATAAAACTACAAAGTAGATGTCCAGGTTCAGGCTGGAGACCAGGCTCTGGGACTTGCAGCCCTGTGGTTATGGGTCTATCTATGGAGTGGGTGGCCGAGGTTTTGTGGTCTGCAATGTGCAGGAGGTTAGACTAGATGATCATGATGGTCTCTTCTGGCCTTAAAGTCTATGAGTCTGAGTCTATGTGCTACTTTTACACTTATAAAGAATTGCCCCACTTTTGACCATTGGCAAACAGCAATCAGAAGAATGTGTGTTATTGTTATTAGCATTGGGGTAGCACCCAGAAGCACTGGAATCAATGGGAAGCTCATGGAGAGTAAGCTGAGTAACTTGAAGGAGAAAAGCAGGCTACGGGCCCTTCACGTTCATTTTTATGTGCTATAACATCCACTGCGTGTACACACACACACACACCCTCCCCCCCCCCCCCCCAGAAATCATTAAGGTAAAAGAGCCAGAACGCACCAAGCAAACAAGGTGAACTTCATCTTATATTATCAGTTCTATTCAATGGCACAGCCAAAAGGAAGAGGGGATCTTGTCCTCTTTTCCAAAAGCTGAACCATATCCACAACACCAGTGTTAGGAGACCGTCTTTAAAATTTGCAATTATCTTTGAAACCAAGACGGATACCTTTGGATGGGAGGCAGAGGAGGGTGGCAGCCCACATATCTAGCACTCAATTGCCATATAGGATAAGGCTAGAGGTGATGCACTGTCCAAGTGGTAGCAGGCTGCAGTGATTATGCCAGCAAGACCAGGAGAAGTTATAATTATGCCAGTGGCCACCCTAGCTACTCCTTTGGTGACCATGTTTTGTATACCACTCAGTAAAGCACCCTACTCACAAACCTGTGTGTGTGTGTGTGTGTGTGTGTGTGTGTGTGTGTGTGTGTGTGTGTGTTTGTTTTTAAGAGGTTTAGCTTCACCCCTATTCCACCCAGACTCAGTCCCTGACCAATACTAGAGGCATTAGTGGAACTTCCTCTTATACTCAGAGAGTGAAATTAGCTACACTGTTGCTGATCCCATGTGGTATTTAAACCTGGGTCTCACACACCGCAGCAACTGCCCTAACCACTGCACTGAAGGTAATAAGGGGGCACCCAGATGAAATTTTCTGAAGCTGTCCCTGAAAAACTTTTTCCCAATCGAAACTAATCAGGTCAAATTTGTGAATAGTTTTGGGTTCAATGAAACTGCATTTTTTGGCAAATAAATGATCCCACTGAAAGATTTTGCCTAGCTCTACTGCTGAGTTCTATTCCTGACTCAGTTACTTGCTGTATAAGTTTAGGCAGGTCACAATCACCCTGGCTCAGTTTTCCCACCTGTAAAATGGCAATAACAGAAATTCTTAAATAATTCACGAAGGCCTTGTGAAGACTAATCGTTTAGGGCCCCACAATATGCCAACATTTTTATGGCTGACCTGGAACAACGCTTCCTCAGCTCTCGTCCACTCATGCCCCTTCTCTACCTACGCTATATTGATGACATCTTCATCATCTGGACCCATGGGAAGGAGGCCCTGGAAGAATTCCACCATGCTTTCAACAGCTTCCACCCCACCATCAACCTCAGCCTGGACCAATCTACACGGGAGGTCCACTTCCTAGACACCACCGTACAAATAAGCGATGGCCACATTAACACCACCCTATACCGAAAACCCACCGACCGCTACGCCTACCTTCATGCCTCCAGCTTCCACCCCGGTCACACCACACGATCCATCGTCTACAGCCAAGCACTGAGGTACAATCGCATCTGCTCCAACCCCTCAGACAGAGACCAACACCTACAAGATCTTCACCAAGCATTCTCAAAACTACGATACCCACACAAGGAAATAAAGAAACAAATCAACAGAGCCAGACGTGTACCCAGAAGCCTGCTACAAGACAGGCCCAGAAGAGAAACCAACAGAACTCCACTGGCCATCACCTACAGTCCTCAGCTTAAACCTCTCCAACGCATCATCAGTGATCTACAACCCATCCTGGACAATGATCCCTCACTTTCACAGACCTTGGGAGGCAGGCCAGTCCTCGCCCACAGACAACCTGCCAACCTTAAGCATATTCTCACCAGCAACCACGCACCGCACCATAACAACTCTAACTCAGGAACCAACCCATGCAACAAACCTCGATGCCAACTCTGCCCACATATCTACACCAGCAACACCATCACAGGACCTAACCAGATCAGCTACAACATCACCGGCTCATTCACCTGCACATCCACCAATGTTATATATGCCATCATATGCCAGGAATGCCCCTCTGCTATGTACATTGGCCAAACTGGACAGTCACTACGCAAGAGGATAAATGGACACAAGTCAGATATCAGGAATGGCAATATACAAAAACCTGTAGGAGAACACTTCAACCTCCCTGGCCACACAATAGCAGATGTAAAGGTAGCCATCTTACAGCAAAAAATCTTCAGGACCAGACTCCAAAGAGAAACTGCTGAGCTCCAGTTCATTTGCAAATTTGACACCTCAGATCAGGATTAAACAAAGACTGTGAATGGCTATCCAACTACAGAAGCAGTTTCTCCTCCCTTGGTGTTCACACCTCAACTGCTAGCAGAGCACCTCACCTTCCCTGATTGAACTAACCTCGTTATCTCCACACTGATATATACCTGCCTCTGGAGATTTCCATTACTTGCATCTGAAGAAGTGAGGTTCTTACCCACGAAAGCTTATGCTCCCAGTACTTCTGTTAGTCTCAAAGGTGCCACAGGACCCTCTGTTGCGTTTAGGGCCAGAATTTGATGTACTTACTCATGCTGAGCATGAGTGAATCCACTGAAATCAACAAGATGTTGAAGAGGATAGTGCTTTATCCTGCTCATAATGAGAAGGTGAGCTGCAGAATTGTCTGTGGTTGGGGTTGGAGTCCATATGTGGTAGGTGGGTTTAAGAATGTTCCTAGTCTAAAGACTGAGGCTGGACAACAACATATGGACAGAGTCAAAACTATTTTGAGGATGTGCAAAATGCAATGTGTGTGCATTTACTCATGTACATTTAATAGATTGTATGGACAGTAAAGAGATCAGAATATTTCTCAGCTTTCCCTTATTTTATATTTACTTACTTGCAAATGCTTCGGGTTTTTTTTTTTTTTTTTGCTTGGTTTGCTTTTTTATCGTAACATTATTTTGTACACATATACAAAGCTGTTATATGATAAACTATTTAAAGTAACAGCGCTGAACTACACAGATGGGTTCGGCAGGAAAGGGTAGGATGGTTCTGACTTAAGTTATTTTAATTAGTAAGAAGAAGGAAATTATCTTCATTAATATGTGCACAGTTGTCCAAAAATCACCCTGGTTTTGTTATTGCTGAGTTTGTGCACTTCATGTTGAATAATATGATTTGGTTTCAGTATTCACGTGGCCCCAAAGAGAAATCATGTAGCGATTAAAGTGTCCGTAAAAAGAATAATGCAAGGACAAATATTATTCATATTTATGTTCCCTGCTTCCCTTTATCTTTTTACTAGAATTGCAAATTCCTGCAGTAATATGATCATGGCTCATGTCACTATATTTTTACTATATTGTAAATATTTTTGGTACAGTTAGCAGTTGGAAATAAAACCTGTTTCAGTTTATATCTATACGTTTGTAGTATCTATATTGATTGGTTTTGTGTTTACCTTTCTGAACACTAATATGCAGCATGATGTTAGTCGTCAGCACTAAACCTGGGAGACCATTCATGTCAATGGATGGAAATGCAGAATTATAGACTAATTGAATGGCCTTATATTATATCACAACATTCGTTGTGTATTACACTGCATCTTCATGACCCAATGTCATTGCACATTAATGCTTCACCATGATGAAATGATTGCAAAGTAATGTCAGGTCATCAAGTAGTGATTATTATCCCTACCTCTCTAAGTTTCCACTTGACTCCATTATTTCCCCCATTTCTTTTTGCCCAGCTGATAGGCAGGAGGACAGGGTTTCCTTTCCTGGCTGTAGGGAGAGAGTGTCTCTCCCTTTGAGTCCCATTCCAGACTGCTGAGAGAAAGGGAATTTCTAGGAGGGATGGGAAAGGATCCTGGCAGTGCTGGTATATTTCTTGAGCATTCCCTAGGTAGCCTTGAATTTATCTCATATTTTCAGGCATCACAGGGAGCATTTATATGATATGCACTGTACTCACTCAACCTAAAACCAGACACAAGATGAGCTACAATCAGATACACATACTCCAGGACAGCTGCAGGTGATACCTCAAAAAGCCCAGTGTGACTCTATAGCCAAAGGCATCACAGAGGTAGATATTTAATTTTGTATGATTTTTCCCTCTCTCCCTTTCACACACACATACAAATATATACACAACAAAAGTTTAAATACTTTTAGATCCTTTGCGATCTAAGGTGCTATTTACTATGGGCAGATCTCCGTCCAGGTCAGAGAAGCTAAGGCAATGTACTCCAGCTGAGTATCTGCACTAATGGGTCACATTTTGCTTTCATTTAAACTCCTGTTACTCCACTATCTTCACTAGGATTGCAAGGGCTTACACAAGAGCAGAATTTCACCCAGTAAATTCAAGACGTGTACAATTTATTATGTGCAAAACAATAAACGTCAAGAAAGCCTTAAGTTACCAATAAGTGTACACAAAATTAATGTGGTCCCTCCAGCTACATCAGCTTTTATTGATTTTGTATAAAACTGGTAGTTCCAGTGAGCTGACACAGTCAAATCTGGAAGCTGATGCAGTCCTCTTACAGAAATGATTGGTTAGTCCTAAAAGCACCGCTGAATAGGGTGGGTGTCCTGATCAAAGAGCAGCATTCACTGCTAAGGAGTGTAAATGAGGGTCAAAATTACAAGAAAAAATGGTAAGTGTTAATGAAGAGATAAGGTGCCTCTTAGCACAGAACGCACTGTAATAGTCAGGAGGTCCATCACAAATAGAAAGTTCCGTAGCAACTTCAAAGGCCATGATTTTTAGGTCAATGATTTGAAAGCTCTCCTTTACTCATTGCTAAAGTTAAGCTTTCAGACGGATTCAATTAATCAGTAAACACTATAATAATAAAATTCACTGCAGAACCTGGCAAAATTATTATCAGCATGCTTATCTAATATGGAGATTGAAATAACAAAGATGATCTAACTAACTTATCAGGGATCATAGAAGTCACTATATTCTGCAGATACCAGAAGTCCATTAGCTGCCTTAACTACTCCACTACAAGTAACGATTGCCAAATTCTGCCCTGATGGGGTAGTTACATCTTGTACTCTACTGAAGAAAATGTGAAACCTGAAATAATTTGTTCAAACTGATACAATATAGAAAAATCAGGAATCACTGATGATTACACAATACAGGTAACCAACCAGCCTCGGGTGCTATTAGCTCCTGAGTAGAAAACAAGACCAAATATATATTTTGTAATGTTCAAAAGACGCCACCCTATAAAAACACAGTATGAATGGTTTGGAACAAAGAGATGACACACAGATAAGCAGTAGCAGATTAAGATGGATGAGGAAGCAACTAATTAGAGAGAGTACAAAGTACTTACATTAAGAAGACATCACAATGAGACTGCACAAGAGGCACACCAGAATCCTGATCAAGAGATACAACAGGAGACAATAAGTAGGAATATGTCAATAGAGAGCAGAATTTGAGCATAACTGCAAGAGAGAGAATGTAAAGAGATTTTTTTTCAACTTGTACAAGAACTCACCAAAAACATCAGTCACTCCCAACTGTGATGTCACCAAGGTGGTGGATAGCAAAGCATTGATGGAACATGAAGACATCAAAATCCCAGGTCATCTAAATGGATTATTTCAGAACCTGTATAGCAGTCAACAGTCAGCAGTCTGAGCTACAAATGAAATGATACACTGATTTAGGGTTGGAAACAGAATTCAGTAGGATTGCTCTCTCTTGCAATAGGTTTTCTTTCAACGGTTCTGCTAAAATGGGAAGGATAAAGGTATTCGGATAGGTGAGAGATGGGTGTATATGCAGGTGACCCTAATATACAGTGAAAAGGGGGTGTGATATATAGGTGTCCTACAGAGGAGAGAAATGTGAAAAAAAGTAACATTACAGTTCATGAACACCAGTTAGAACATAACCATTAATGGTTAAAAATCTAGGGTCATCATAGAAGCTCAGCAGTACATCATGGTAAGTTTTAGAGCAAAGTCATACAGCCACCGATTGGCATGTGATGAAAAATGCCAATAGCACTGGCTCAGAAAGCTTTTGCTCACCAAAAATGATAAAACCCTGATCAGATCATGACACCTTTAAAAAATCTGTAAGGTATATGAACTTTAGATTTATTCTTAACTAACGAAAGCTATGAACAAACTTCAGCAAAATAAAAGATAGGCGATAGGGAGAACTGTATTAAACAGTCATCTGCTATGTAAGCCTGAGACACAGCAAACCCAGACTGTCATACAAAATCTCAGGCAAGAAGCAGAATAATGCAGGCATAAGATAGCTGAAGACAGGGTGGGGCTAAGAACCACTAATTAATCAGAAATGAATACCTACCCAATGGGAACAACCTTAGTATTAGCATCTGCAATGACTTCACTTATCTACTACCAATGACACCAGTGAGAGGCTGATCTGGGAAACCTAGCTAACTGTGTTTAGAAACAAAGCAACCCCAAACCCTCTCTTTTTCTCTTTCTATATATGGAACACTAATCAAAACAAATTTAAACCAAGGAAAAAGAAGTAAGAGTCCTTCTAAGGGTAAGATTTTCCTTGCACCTTTTAGTTACATTTCATCAGCAATTATTTTACCACATTTCCTTATGTACAGGTGTAAAATCCAATCTATCCTCAAATTAGGAGGTGGCCAACACTTGCAAATTCACCAGATATGAATTTGTCATCCCCTGAGCAGGTTGTTATTCCCATAAAGGAAGGTCAGCAGCCTAGTTTCTCTTAGTCCTGCACCTTGTGTAATCATTTACATCGCTGCAAAGGGAGTGCCAACTGGTTGTAAAACACTGCCAAATTAAACTGAGTGGTTTACACTCTCTTTGCACTGGGGTAAATGACTATGCAAGATGCAGGGGCAACAGAGAATTAGCATAAGTGACTTTACAGCTGCTGAGCATATGAGCTGACCCTTGCCACAAGGCAACAGGGGATTCAGTCACCAAAATCAGCCAATGCCATGAGATCAGCAGAGGACCTGTGCACTATACTGGCACCTAACTCTCTACAGCCCCTCCAGTTCCTGGCAGCAATACTGTGTTATGGGCTCCACCTGCCAGCTGTTATCACTAGACTTCCCCTCATCGTGGAGCTCAAGAGCACAGAGGGGCACCCACTGAATAATAATTTAATGCTGCCATCACTTCTCATAACCAATACAAATACATCCAGGGCCGGATTCTCGTTAACTTGGTACCATGTGTTTTCCTTCGAACCAGGGCAAGATTAGGTGTGTTTTATACTCACTTTGCACTGGTATGAACAGCCAAACAGGATAAAAAGGCAGTAGAGAATTAGGTCCCAGTCTCCACATCAACGAAATGGAGGCTTTTGTTCAAAGGGTTTGTGTGTCCCATTTTTAAAGAATGGGTGTGAATTCATAAGAAATTGTGCTGAGCCAGCCAAAAATGTCTTATGAACTCTAGACTTTTCAGTGACCAAACATACTTAATCGGTGAACATACACTTCTTTTCTCACCAGAGTAATTAATCCAACTTCCTCAGGATATTTCTGACTAAAACATAAAATGTTAAGCTGCCCTGGTGGCATAATGTGCAACAATTGGGGAATTAGCTTTTGGGGAAGTTCTAAGGCCCACATTATACAGGAGGTCAGACTAGATGAGCACAATGGTCCCTTCTGGCCTTGGAATCTATGAACATATGGGAGTATGGTCCACACAGATGATACTTTTATTTTTCAAGTGAGAATGATGATAATGTCCCATGAAATAGTCCAATGCTAATCTATGGCCAGCCAGGAAAGAGTTTCCAGGATGTCAGCTGACAGAAAAATAAGAGAAGATACTTTAATGGGGAAAGAAACAGATGTTCAGATAAATAGCTTGGAAACTAGAAAACATTTTAGGCTAAAGGTATAAAAGACGGTTACTCACCGTTGTAACTGTTGTTCTTCGAGATGTGTTGCTCATATCCATTCCATTAGGTGTGTGCGCGCCGCGTGCACGATCGTCGGAAGATTTTCTACCCTAGCAACACCGGCGGGTCGGCTGTGGAGCCCCCTAGAGTGGCGCTTTCATGGCGCTGAATATATACCCCAGCCGACCCGGCGCCCCCTCAGTTCCTTCTTGCCGGCTACTCCGACAGTGGGGACGGGGGGCGGGTTTGGAATGGATATGAGCAACACATCTCGAAGAACAACAGTTACAACGGTGAGTAACCGTCTTTTCTTCTTCGAGTGCTTGCTCATATCCATTCCATTAGGTGACTCCCAAGCCCAACTTAGGTGGTGGGGTCGGAGTGAGACATTGCTGTGTGCAAAACCGCTGATCCGAAAGCAGCATCGTCTCTGGACTGCTGCACTAGTGCATAGTGAGCTGTAAATGTGTGGACTGATGACCAAACCGCCGCTCTACAAATGTCCTGGATCGGAACTTGCGCCAGGAAAGCCGTCGAGGAAGCTTGGGCCCTCGTGGAGTGAGCGGTGAGGTGCGGTGCTGAGACACCTGCCAGGTCATAGCAAGTCCGGATGCAAGACGTAATCCAGGAGGATAGGCGTTGTGAGGAGACCGGTGAGCCTTTCATTCGGTCGGCCACTGCAACGAAGAGTTGCGTCGTCTTTCTAAAGTGCTTTGTGCGGTCAATATAGAAGGCCAGGGCCCTTCGTACGTCCAGGGAATGCAAACGTTGATCCTGGCGAGTGGTATGTGGTTTGGGATAAAAGACCGGGAGAAATATATCCTGGTTGATATGAAAAGGAGAAACCACCTTAGGGAGAAAGGCAGGATGTGGACGAAGCTGCACTTTATCCTTGTGAAAAACTGTGTAAGGGGGCTCAGAGGTAAGCGCCCTGAGTTCAGAAACGCGCCTTGCTGAGGTGATGGCTACGAGGAAGGCTGTCTTCCAGGATAGGTACAGAAGTGAACAGGTGGCCAGTGGCTCGAATGGAGGACCTGTGAGCTTGGAGAGAACCAGGTTGAGGTCCCACGTCGGGACGGGCTGACGTTGTTGTGGGTACATCCGGTCTAAGCCCTTGAGGAATCTAACGACCATCGGGTTAGAGAATACCGAGGACGCGAGTTCCCCTGGGTGAAAGGCCGATATAGCGGCCAGGTGAACTCTAATTGAAGATATCGCCAACCCCTGCTGTTTTAGGGAGAGGAGATATTCCAAAATGAGAGGAATGGGTGCCTGCAACGGGGACGTGGCTCGTTGTTCGCACCAACAGGAGAACCGCTTCCACTTGGCCAGGTACGTGGTGCGTGTTGAGGGCTTCCTACTGCTCAGCAGAATCTGTTGGACAGAGTGCGAGCATTGCCGCTCTGCCTGGGTGAACCATGGAGCAGCCACGCTGTGAGGTGGAGTGATTGCAGGTCGGGATGACGCAGCCGTCCGTGGTCCTGGGAGATGAGATCCGGATATAATGGAAGCGGGATCGGTGTCTGAACCGAGAGTTCCAACAGTGTGGTGTACCAATGTTGTCTCGGCCACGCTGGAGCGATCAGAATTACCTGTGCCTGGTCTCTGCGCAATTTGAGCAGTACCTTGTGGACCAGAGGAAACGGAGGGAAGGCATAAAACAGGTGGTCTTTCCAGGGAAGGAGAAACGCATCCGAGAGGGAGCCCGGAGCTCGACCTTGTAGGGAGCAGAACACGTGGCACTTCCTGTTGTCTCGAGATGCAAACAGGTCTATCTGGGGAAACCCCCACCTCTGGAAGATGGAACGTATGATGTCCGGACGGATAGACCACTCGTGCGTCCGGAAGGACCTGCTGAGTCGGTCCGCTAGAGTGTTCTGGACTCCAGGGAGGAAGGATGCCGTGAGATGGATTGAGTGGGCGATGCAGAAGTCCCACAGGCGAATGGCCTCTTGGCATAGAATTGACGAACGTGCTCCTCCTTGCTTGTTGATGTAAAACATGGCCGTGGTGTTGCCGATGAGAACTAACACACAACGGCCACGTAGGAGATTGAGAAATGCTTGGCACGCCAGGCGTACCGCCATCAGTTCCCGAACATTGATATGCAGGGCTAACTGGGGTGCAGTCCACAGTCCCTGGGTATGGTGTTCGTTGAGATGGGCGCCCCAACCCAGAGATGAAGCGTCTGTGACCAGGTGCAGAGAGGGCTGTGGGGTGTGAAAAGGCATCCCCTCGCAGACCACATTGTGATCTAGCCACCAGGTGAGGGAGGTCAGGACCGAGTTCGGGACCGTGACCACCATGTTCAGGCTGTCCCGATGTGGACGGTATATTGATGACACCCAGGTCTGGAGTGGGCGAAGCCAAAGTCTGGCATGCCTGGTTACGTACGTGCAGGAAGCCATGTGACCCAGCAGGGTAAGGCACGACCTCACCGTGGTAGTTGGGAAGGCCTGTAGCCCTTGAATGAGGCTCGTGATGGTGCCAAAGCGGTTGTCTGGCAGGATGGCTTGTGCACGTCTGGAGTCTAGAACTGCGCCGATGAAATCTATTCTCTGGGTAGGTTCTAGAGTGGATTTGTCCTTGTTGAGTAGGATGCCCAACTCGTTGAATGTGTGCACTATTCTGTGGACGTGAGCTTGAACTTGCTCTTTGGTGCGACCGCGTACCAGCCAGTCGTCTAGGTACGGGAACACCTGTATCCCTTGTCGACGAAGGTACGCTGCCACGACAGCCATACATTTCGTGAACACTCTTGGGGCCGAGGATAGGCCGAAGGGAAGGACTGCAAATTGGTAGTGCACCGTGTTTACCACGAATCGCAGGAAGCGACTGTGAGGTGGGTAAATTGAGATGTGAAAGTATGCGTCTTTCATGTCGAGGGCGGCGAACCAGTCTCCAGGATCGAGGGAAGGGATAATGGCCCCCAAAGAGACCATGCGGAACTTCAACTTTACTACGAATTTGTTGAGTCCGCGCAAGTCCAAGATGGGCCGCAGACCTCCTTTGGACTTGGGGATCAGGAAGTAACGGGAATAAAATCCCCTGCCCCTTAACTCTATCGGAACCTCCTCTATGGCCCCCATGGCCAGGAGCGTAGAAACCTCCTGTATAAGAAGTTGCTCGTGAGAAGGGTCCCTGAAGAGGGACGGGGAAGGGGGGTGGGAGGGGGGGATAGAAGAAAACTGGATAGCGTATCCCCTCTCCACCGTGCGGAGGACCCAACGGTCCGAAGTTATAAGGGACCAAGCACGGTGGAAGTGGGAGAGGCGATCCCGAAAGGAGGGGGCTGGATCCTGGGGGATGACTGGGGCGCCGTCCTCGACCGCACCTTCAAAAGTTCTGTCTGGGGCCTGAAGGTGGTCTAGGTGGCCCCTGGTTCTGGCCGGGTTGAGGGCCGGTCCACCTTCTTCTACCACCTCGCCCTCGCCTCCGGGCCGAGTCCTGTCTCTGACGAGGCGGAGGGGGTAGAAGCGCTGAGGCTGCGGCCTAAATGGTCTGCGCTGAGGGCCCGCAACATGCATCCCCAGGGAGCGCATGATTGTTCTCGAGTCCTTGAGGCTCTGCAGGTGAGAGTCCGTCTTGTCCGAGAACAATCCATGTCCCTCAAAGGGCAGATCCTGTAGGGTTTGCTGCAGCTCCGGGGGCAACCCCGAAACCTGAAGCCAGGAGATCCTCCGCATAGCGATACCCGAAGCCAGGGTCCTCGCAGCCGAGTCCGCTATGTCCAAGGAGGCTTGCAAGGAGGTCCGAGCTACCTTCTTACCCTCCTCTACCATGGCTCCAAACTCCTCCCTGGACTCTTGGGGAATCAACTCCTTAAACTTCCCCATAGAGTTCCAGGAGTTAAAGTTGTAGCGGCTCAGGAGCGCCTGCTGGTTCGCCGCTCTAAGTTGCAGCCCTCCGGCTGAGTAAACCTTACGGCCGAACAAATCGAGCCGCTTAGCCTCCTTTGATTTAGGCGCTGCAGCCTGCTGACCGTGGCGCTCTCTTGCGTTCACTGATGCCACCACCAGTGAACACGGTTGGGGGTGGGTATACAAGTACCCGTAGTCCTTAGATGGGACAAAGTATTTCCTTTCCACCCCTCTCGCTGTGGGTGGGATAGAGGCAGGAGTTTGCCATATCGTATTTGCATTGGTCTGTATCGTGCGGATCAGGGGTAACGCCACCCTCGATGGGGCATCCGCTCCGAGGATGTTCACAATAGGGTCCTGCACTTCCACTATCTCCTCCGCCTGCAGGTCCATATTACGGGCCATCCTACGCAGGAGATCCTGGTGAGCCCGAAGATCTATCGGAGGGGGACCTGTACATGATGTGCCCGCCACTGCCTCATCCGGAGAGGAAGAGGAAGATGCCTCCGGTGGTACTGGATCCAAGGGAGGGTCCTGATCCCCCTGCTCCTGGGACGGAGCATCACCTGTACTTGGATCTATGGTGTCGGGTGGCGTGGACACGGAAGCCTCCATGCCCCCTGGCGGAGGCCGAGAGATGGTGGATTCCGGGGCCCTTCTAACTGAGTGACCCGAGCGAGAGGTCGAGGGTATTGGAGCCCCTTGCTCCTGGTGGTACGCCCACGGGGTCCAAAACGACCAGTGAGATGGGCCATGAGAGTGGTCCTCTGCCATCTCCTGCCAATGGCCCAAGTTCCGTTCCTTGGCTTGCCCTTGAGGGGGGTATGTCGATCTCGACAGGTCTTCCGAGGAGCGAGACACCGATCTTGATGGCCATGGCGGTGCCGAGAGAGACGAAACGATTCCCGTGGGCTGCGGTGCCGCACGGTACCGGTCCGGAGATGATCTATCTCTGCGCGGTGCCGGCGAACGGTGCCGGGACCGCGATCGGTGCCGATGACCTCGTCGGTGCCGGGAGCCGGATCTGGACCTCGACGAGGACCTGGAGTATGCCCGGTGCCGGGAGCGGCCTCTCGACGTCGAGCGTCGACCGTAGCGGTGCCGAGAACTACGTCTCGACGTTGATCGGTGCCGACGATCATAGCGGTGCCGAGACGTAGAACGGTGCCGCGACGAAGATCTTGGCCGCGAGTACGACCGGTGCCGAGGTGATATTCGGTGCCGGGACTGCGAGCGGCGTGGGGACCTGCTTCGGGACCTGGACCGGTGCCGAGGTTCCAGCCCTTGTGATGGAGGGCGCATCAAGGCAGGTTTCCCCCTTGACTGGACCGGGCGAGTCAACGGTGCCGTCGGTGCCAGTGGTTGAGGCGGTGCCGGCTCTGTGAGAGCTATCAAGTCTCTCGCCGCCACGAAAGTCTCCGGAGTCGACGGGAGTTGTATTACCGCCGGTCTCGGTGGAGACGCTATCTGCACCGGACTCAACGGCCTCGGTGCCGGAGTCGACAGTGCTGGAGGCACCTGTTTCCGGTGCTCCACCGGCGGACTCGGCTCTACCCCCGGCACTGGGGGAGCCGGCGTCTTCGGCACGGAGGCCCCCGTCTTATGGGCTTTTTTATGCCCCGGGGATAATGACCGGCGTCGAGGTACTTGCTGCGGTGCCGACGAGGTCCGGTGCCGGGGAGGCTTGTCCGACACCACCCGCGCGGTCGGCATTGCCGGTGCTGCTGGGGCACTGCGCACCGAGGCGCTAGGTGCCGGGGCTTGGCTCGTAGAGGGAGTGTCCGGACTAAGTGCCGCCTCCATCAGGAGTTGCCGGAGCCGAAAGTCCCGCTCTTTCTTGGTCCTTGGTCTGAAGGCCTTACAGATCTTGCACTTATCTGTTTGGTGGGACTCTCCCAGGCACTTCAGACAGGAGTCGTGCGGGTCGCTCATGGGCATAGGCTTAGCGCAGGAGGCGCACTGCTTGAAGCCGGGAGCTTTGGGCATGAGCCCGGGCCCGCGGCCGGGGGAAAAAGGGGGAGACGACCCCCTTAGTCCCCTGGACTACTATAACAACTTTAAAACTATTTAACTATTTAACTACAAACACTAGAACTATAACTATAACTACAACTGCGAATAACTAACTAAGCTAGGGAGAGTGGAGGACAGCTATGCCGCGCTCCACAGTTCCAACGACCGTCAGGGGCGGTAAGAAGGAACTGAGGGGGCGCCGGGTCGGCTGGGGTATATATTCAGCGCCATGAAGGCGCCACTCTAGGGGGCTCCACAGCCGACCCGCCGGTGTTGCTAGGGTAGAAAATCTTCCGACGATCGTGCACGCGGCGCGCACACACCTAATGGAATGGATATGAGCAAGCACTCGAAGAAGAACCAAAATGCCCCCTACCCCATCTCAGCAGGGGGGTGTTTGAATGGACCAGAAGGTAAAGGGCAACCCCTGACGTCCTGAGAGATGGGAGAACCAAGGGCAGACTTAGCTACCCTTAGGCTTTCTCCCCTCCCTCTGTCCAGAACACTAATAGAAATCCCACCTGGCAGGGGAAGGGGAGAAGAGAATTTTCTGTCTCTCTCTACCACCATTGGCGAGGCTGGAGATGGAGTCAGGAAAAGAGCTGATTGTCTCTTGCACCCCTCCTTTTCTGTATGTGAAGCCCTGAGGGTGTGCCGCAGCTATTCTGCTGTGTTTGCTGCCCTGCCCTACAATGGGGGTACAACATGAATTGTGTTCCTAAATGCTGTGGGTTTGACCAGATCACTGGCTTTTGAGAACAAGAAATAATTTTTCCCTTGGAGCAGGACTGATAGGGCATCCAGCAGGTTGTTCACCTTCCTCACAGCATCCAGGAGGCCCAGCTTTAGGTTAATACAGAGTAAATAGTAAGTTTAAAATTTCATTACAATTTGCTCCCATGTCCAGCACAGGTGACAGGTTCAAAGCGGCCAACTCCCACAGATGAACTTGAGATGAAGAGAGAACTTGTAGATCAGGGATCAGCAACTTTTGGCATGCATGTTTGGTAGCTGAGGGTGGAAAGCCTTGATCATCTGGTGATCTTAATGTCAATATCAACCCAAATCCTCCCCTGTCTATAACCAAGCTCATACTCTTCTTACCAGTTTGCAGGATGATTTCAAGATATGCACTGCTCAAGAACACGTTCAGTGTTCAAACAACAGCAAGCCCAAAAGTTAAGCATGTGTTGCTGGTTCAAGATGCTTTGTTCTGGCTGTTAAGCAGAGAAAAGCCTCTTTGGCTTTTGTGTGAAACCACAGAGACCATCACCCCAAATAAGAATACCATTAACTGACAGATATTTGTGTTCGTGCTGGAAGATCGGAATTGCAACAGATTTATTTGGAAGACTGTTTTATGATGGATTGATTCCACCTAATGTTTTCCAATTTTTTTCCTATGAAATTAAAATTTTCCAGGAAATTTCTCAAATCTAGATAATGTTCTGGAATGCTAATATTTCAAACTGCAGACATTCTGTGAAAAGAGAGCTCCAGCCATCTTCCTAGAGGCTGCACCTTGGAGGAATGCATCCGAAGAAGTGGGTTGTAGTCCACGAAAGCTTATGCTCTAATAAATTTGTTAGTCTCTAAGGTGCCACAAGTACTCCTGTTCTTCTTTTTACCTTGGAGGAAGTTGCCACACATTTAATCCACCTAAAGTTTGGAGTAACTTTTTCACCTGCTTTCCCAGGTATCAGATTGGCAGAATCTGACTTCATAGCCAATAAAGGGTAGGGATTTTTTTAGTAGAATGGACTAACCTATAACCCCCCTCTTCCAACCTATTAGCCTTAGGATATCCAACCTGTGGTCTCTCGGGCTCTAAACTGTGACTCTCAAGGGTGACTGTATTAGAAAATGTGTATTTGATTATGAATTAAAAATGTGCTCTCTGCAACTTTTACACAGAACTGTTTGAATCAGCCCATCGCAGCAGGAAAGAAGAAATGCCTCTTCTGCAGCCCTAGAATCTGCATGGATGTGAACTGGAAATGCTCTGAATTGCTACTGTCCCTTCCCTGCAGCTCCTCAGCCTGTCTAGTGTAAAGGGAACAGAATCTGTCCCTTTTGGCCTTTTAAAAAGAATATGGTTGACCCTCAGGCTGAAAAGGTTGGACCCTTCAATGCCGGGGCTAATAAAGTGGGAAGTAGCACAGCTTTGGTTGAAACACTTTGGCGTATGGAAGAGTCCGTGGATCTCCAACTACACACTTTAGCCAAAAGAAGCCTTCAGTTAAGCTGCTTATCTGAAATCCATGCTTGTGGACCTGATGACAGAATATGGCTTTTATAATGCATAAAAAATGTTCAAGTGCAAATCCTTTCCATTAATCCTCTTTGTCAACATGACCAGAACACTGAATACACACTGCCTGAGAAATACACCACTTCACTTACTATGCCTTATGAATGCATTTCATTTAACTGTTGTTGCCTCTTTAGAAAGAAAGGAACCAAATTAAGCTGGTTATCTGACCATGATAATTGTTTGACCCCTGTACTACTGGTGCCATGGTCCAATTTCAAGGTTGATGATAAAAGTCCAATCTCAGGAATGCTCTCCACTATGCCTTCCATACACCTGTGTTGGAAGTCCATCTGTGCCCTGCATCTAACAACTGCTGTACAAAAATTAAAATCACCTTGGAAAAGAAGATCAAACTTTTTAATGGGCTACTTGTTGTTGCTAAGCAGATAGAGCACTAGTTGTCAGTGCATCCTGTTGCTGTATCCTCCTTTATTTTTAAATCTATTTTCCCAACTTACAACAGCTACTCAACACCAATGCCCAGAAAAGCATCAAATGAAAATAGCTATATTTCCACAAATAGAGGAGCCCGGTGACTTTTGTCTGCGGCGTGTTTGCACGTGCCTTTCTCTTGTACACACAATCCAATTTAAATGGCAACCAGCATTAAGTTCACAATCCTTTGGACAGTTTGCCCATAGTCATCATCTGTCAATTATTATCATTCACATCCAACCATTTCCAGGTTTGTATGTTAATAAACCTCTATGATATTCTCGTTCCGAAGCAAAGTTCAGGTTACAAAACTATTCATAATTCATTATTTGTATTCACATGCATACTTAATATATGCAGACCCAAGGAAGCATCCTAAAATCTTATAATAGTCATACTAATGACAAGCCAATTAAGAGTTATATTACCTAAATGTCATTCTTAAAATGTTACTTTCCATTAAACCTGTGACTTTTGCTAAAAGATCAAGATGATTAAAAAAATGTGTTTGCTTTCTAGAATGTTGATTTTTCAACAGTTTTATTAAATTCCAATAATTTGTAAAAATTAGGCTCTTTTCTATGTGTCGAGACCTCATCTGTATCCAAAACAAAGGAGGGGGTGAGGGAAAGACTTATCTTTAGCCTTTGACAGTCAGAATGTTATTCCTAGCTATCCCATTTTACAATCTCATTTAAAGAGAGCACGCAGCTAATTTATTCTCAAACTATCTGTGAAGAAGTTCTGTAGACGGAGAGGAAGGATAATTTTTGAACAGCCAACAAACTTGCAAACTTAACCTGGAATCTGAAAGTCAAGTTGGGTTGTTTCTGTCTTGTGCATTACCAGTGAAAAAAGGATTCTTCATATGGAACCTACATAGTTAACAATTCTGTTTGATGAGATGTAAGAAAAGGAAATCCAGCTCATTCTCCCATAGCTATGTAGACTCTGGAGTGCAAAGAAGAGCAAAATCTTAGCATTAGTCAGTCATGTTAGAATGTTGAACTTCAAGCACATCTGTTGGTAAGAATGTGTCATGGTCACATAATCAGCTTTTTGATTTTACCCTAACCGTACTTTCCACCTAAACACAGAACTTGTATTTAGTCTCTTGTTGTTTTTTAAATTCTATAGAAAACGTTAGTGTTCAAGATAGGCTTAGCTTGCTGACACTGTGCAGCTCACAAATTTCAGTGTGTGTATATATATATATATATACATATATATGTATGTATGTATTTTTTATTGGAAGATATTGTAAGATTTTCACTCCTGGGTCTCAAGCCTTCAGAGTGAGGCAAAGTCAGAAACACCCATAGTTAAAGAATTTAGAGGGGATGTGCCCCTACACAAATCAGCAGGTGGCACGTTCTGCCCTGCAGTCCGAGTGGAATGGCCCACTGGTGCCTCTAATTTCTGGGTTTTTTGTCCCATGAAAGAGTGGAGCCTCAATCTCACCCTCAGGTTGAGTAGTGTCTTATTCTATGAATAACCCCTCTGAGTTTAATGGGACTTATTACAGTGTAAGATTTCTCAGCAAGATTTGGGTGGCAGAATTTGTCCATTATTGAGCTAATTGTTTTCAATGGATCCAGATTTTAAGGTTTAAATTAATCCTGGGAAAATCCTAAATCAAAAAATATATGGTAAGCTATTAAGATACAAATTGGACTAGTTTTTAATAAATATAACACTTCATGTTACTGCTGAGTAGCTTTGAATATTTTAATTGCCATTATTATTAGAACACACATGCTTTTTTGTAGTCAACTTTTTAGTTAAAATGGTACATGTGTATGTAAGAGAGAGATTATTTCTTCACTGTAATTCTCAGAAACTTTGGATGGTGGACCCAAAAAAGAGATCTTTTCTACTTTTTTTTGTACTCTATATTAAAGAAAGTTAGAGATCTTAAAGGGTTTTGAAAGACAAAACTAGGTGTGCTGTGATTATCAACATTTTTTATTTAAAAACCCCTGAATTTTAATCGTATATTGTCGCAAAGCCTGTCATAGCAGCAATTATTTAAACAAAATTGCTCATTTCCCTAGCCTATAGCTGCTAAATAAGACAAACTTTTTAAAATGTTGTTTACCTTACAAATGTGTAGCAGTTACTAATTCTGAAGAAAACTTCATCTGGCATAAATACTGGATAAATGGCATTGTGTGTGCTTTATCACTAACAGTCACACTTCTAATTCTGCCCTCTACCTATGGATGGTTATCCCCATGAGTTGACTCAGCTGGCTAACACATCTTGTATAAACTATGCTAGAAACCAACTTTTACAACAGAATATCAGCTACAAAACTGGAGAACTTTGATACATTGTTTTCAAACAGGAAGAGATTAATGTCTTAGGCAGAAAAAAATAAAAGTGACTGTATAAAAATGCCATTGCTGGGTTCCATGTGTATTGTCTATCAGTAACTCCATATCACATATTCCAGTTGCAAGGGGAAAGATGTGTTTTCAGCCAGTCTGCCTCGCTAACTCATGCAGGACTCAGAGTCAAGTTGACTTCTTTCCCTCACACTGTAATAAATGCTCTGCAGGCTAAATTAGGTCAGTGGTACCTGTGCAAGCCCACAGAGTTCAAATTATGTTTTCAGTGACACCCCTGAAAACCCATTGTCTTCAATAGGTTTGCAAAGTTGTTACTGATTGGAACTTATCATAGGAAACAATTCTATTAATGATGCACAAAATGGAACGTAAGACTCACCCCACTCCCCTTCAGCTGTGCTGGCTCAGTAGGGCTAACAGGAGACTGAGGCAGTAAAAAACATCTTTGCCATTGAAGTGAACACATGAGACTCAGAATACATGAAAGTAACAGATCTGTTGAGTTAGAAGGTACAGCTTTTACACAGTCAACCTTCTGAGCAGAATTTCACTTTTCCTGTTAACTGTGGTTAGAAAGGATAGACAGAGCCTTCGGATAAGAAGAATGCGCATTGACATGAATACCCAGTCACAATGGTATTTGGAGCTCTGTTTCTTGAACCTTAAAAATCAGATATTTGGAATAAAAAGAACTTGAACAAATCTTTGTAAAGAGAGAGAACAAGATTCGTCGTAATTATAGTAAATGGCTGCCAGGGTCTCTCCTCTACTTCTCTCTTATGGTAATTCAAGGAGCCCCAGAATGAAACAGAATATTTCTGTATTTCATGGTGTAACAAATTTCAACCCAAGATAGGAAACAAATGAGAAGGTTTGTTGCAGTAATATTCTCAGTTATTAAAATACTCAGTACTTGGGTCTGTCTCACATTGTATATGAGAATGTGAGGCAGAGACCTGTTGAAAAGTATTACAAATTATGTACTGATATGGTTGTATTGGCAGTTCATTGCCCATAATAGTAAGATGCAGCACAGAACTTGATGCCCAGGACAGTGGGGGCAGGGGATGGGGGGAGGGCTTAAGGTGCCATTAAACTACCTTTGTGCCTTTCCAATCCTGAGCTACTCTGGGGTTTGGTGAGGCCATGGTGAGACTTAGCCCTGGCAGACTCCCTGGGCTGTCCAGAATCTCTGCAGTGCTGTGTACTATAGACCTACCCACAGCACCCTCAGCACTTGCAAGGGAATCTTCAGAAAGTAACCTTACAGCTGTTTTATGCAGTGCCTGAACTGGGGAATCTTCCTCCAGCCAGATACAAAGATTTTAGAGCCCCTTTTATGTGACACAAAGGGGCGAGAGCTGGGATAAGGATGTCAGTCAATGTGTTCACTCTTAAGATGTACATTAAATTATTTTTAACTGTTACCTTTAGATCAGTGGTTTTCAACCTCTTTTCATTTGTGCACTCCTAAAAATTTTCAAATGGATGTTTGGAACCCCTTTGGAAATCTTAGCCATAGTCTGTGGACTCCCAGGGGTCCACGGACCAAAGGTTGAAAACCACTGCTTTAGATAAATATAAGTCTTGAAAAATCTGGTTAACATTTCCATTTCCTTTCTGTAGTATGACAATTTAGGGTCCAGCCCTGAGAAGCAATGCGGGTTCATAATTTCTATTGAATACCAAACATCATGTATCCAACCTTTAAGGTCCCCAGCCTGTTTCTACTGATGCCTTGCAATATATTGGTGTTTCCTTTGAAGCCAGCTTGATACCTCTCGCTATAAAGCCATTAATTAGAGTTGTTCTGTGTGCCTGCATCGTTCACCATAACAGGTTAGGATCTAACCTGTGGTAGGGTTGTTTCTGCCCTTTCGTGAGGGACTGTAAGCACTTCCTAATACAACTATTTCTCACCTTGTGTGCATTAATGCATTTCTTGGCCCCTGTCTCAACCATCTGTCTCTAAATAAACTCCTCAATGGAAAAAACTTTCAGTTGCTGTCTGTATTCATCACGCGGGTTGTTTTTTTTTGCATAGTATATTCTTTCTGGATGGCTACCATTTGAAAGGACGTTCACTGATAAAAGGTGATTTAAGGTGTCTTGGAGTTAGGTTACACAGAAAAAAGGAAATAATTACTGCTGGGCTATGTAAGGGTACTAGCCCAGGGAACCAGTTCCTGGGAAGATAACAGAAGACCTACAAAGTGCATGGAATCGCTAGTTGGAAGATTTCTGTTTATCCAGAATCTCTACAGTATTTGCTTGCTTATTGATTGATTCTTTGTTGATGGAAATGACATTACAGCAGCTACCATCTATATTTAGTTAAGCACCTTTGCGGATCTGGGTCCTAGTTCTTAGGTGCCTAGCTCCCACGGAAGTCAATGAAGTAAATACTTAACCAGAACCTGGCCTAGGGCTCTTATTTTAGTTGACCATTAAAGATTTTGGAGGATTTATAGGACTCTCTTCTCTCCTGGTCCTGTTCAGATGAAAGACATTTAAAGATGTGGAAACTAAGGTATAGAAACCTTACATGACTTTCCTAAGGATACACAATGAATCAGTGACATAGCTGGGAACAGATCTCCTGAGTCCAAGTCTGATGTTTTAGCCACAATATCATCACAGGCTTTTTGTGTGTGTGTGCGCACACGTTACACACCAACATGTTACATACAAGAGTTTCAAACATTTCCAAATAGTTTTTATTGAGGTGAAGCAGTTTAGAAGATCCTGTCTACAAGCGGTGCCTGAGGACACCTCTAAATACAATTGGGGCATGTAACTGTTTCTCTTACTGTTGAGTGAGTCTTTGTACTTCTGTGTGCGGATATAGTCCTTTAGACATTTGAGAGTTCAGTGTGAATGCTTTTAGCCATTTTGCAATCAATGCTTTTGAAGGTTGGGGCTTTTTTTTTTTTTTTTTTTTGGATGAAAGAGTATGACAAAAGAAAATGATTTTTCCACATTCATAGGTCTTTTGATGTAGCAATTTTAATAATCTTCTCACATCCAGTTTATTTATTTCCCTATATTCTAGATTGCTGTATGAAATTTAAAACAATTAAACCAGTACCAGATCCAGGAGCTCACAAAAGCCAGCCACTGTAACAAGCAAAAGTAGGGGGAAAAGAAAATAATCTTGAATTAGAGAGTTGGTGAATAAAGAAGGCCAAAATGATCAAGGATACACCAGCCCAAAGACAAAGGCCTTGTGCTGACTATCAGACAAATTTGCTGTGGAATTCTGAAAGACATCCTCAGGGAGGGAATTCCACATATGGGGTCACTGAGATGAGCTACTTCCCCCACTACCCCACCCTGACCCAGATGGACCCTCAGGACAGAGAGAAAGGACAAACCATCCAATCTCAAGTGCCTTGGAGGAAGCAGGGAGACAGATGGTTGCTCAAGTACCTCAGGCCTCAATCATCATTATGTCAAAGTCTCTCTCCTTTTCCTAAATATGAGGGTAGTACAGGATACTGGAATCTATGGAAAATTAAGTTCAACTTTGAGATAAATTCTGAGTGGCTCTCAAAACTTGGGGTAGAATGTTCACAGTTATTCTTGAATTGATTAGGAACCTAATTCCAATATTCCAATCCTTGTAGATATTACCCCTACTTAAAAAAAATGAAGAAATTGATTTTAAAAGTTTGAAGAAAGTAGCTATGAAAATCTATAGCACTCAATTCATATGCTACAAATCTGTATTTATTTAGGTTTCCAAAAGGCACCTCCCAATGGAGCACACACATTTCAAGAACACGATAAAAATTAATACAAAGTTTGAGCACACAGAAAATGGAGTCAAGTATCAGAAGGGTAGCCGTGTTAGTCTGAATCTGTAAAAAGAAACAGAGGGTCCTGTGGCACCTTTAAGACTAACAGAAGTATTGGGAGCATAAGCTTTCGTGGGTAAGAACCTCACTTCTTCTTGCATCTGAAGAAGTGAGGCTCTTACCCACGAAAGCTTATGCTCCCAATACTTCTGTTAGTCTAGAAAATGGAGGTTATTTATTGTAACTGGTAGTTCTTTGAGATGTGTGGTTCCTATATGTATTCCACACGTGGGCATGCATGCGCGTTGTGTACCTAAGTCCAGAAATTCTTCAAAGCAATGTCTGTTGCCCCACACGTGTATTCTTTACTGAGGGTCTAGGAGGCGGTGGGATCAATGCCTCTCCTGTTTCCCTTCTTACCGCAATCCAACAGGATTCAGAGCAGAGGGGAAGGAGGGAGCGTAGTGGAATACAGATATGGCCCACACATCTTGAAGAACCTCCAGTTACAGCAAGTTACCTCCATTTCTTACTTAAGTGCTGATCCCTAGATGTTTATTCCCCATGTGGGTGACTAGCAAGCGGTGTTCCGAGTGCAAGGAAGCTGGTAGCAGAGATGCTTATAGTACTGCCACTCCTGCAGCTGCATCCGCAGTTGCAGCTTGAGTGAGAGCATAGCGGGCTGCAAATATGTGGACAGAGCTCCAAGCTGCTACTCTGCAAATGTCCTATAGCGGAATGTCCGATAAGGATGCAGTGGAGGCCACTGGTGCTCACGTGGAGTGAGCAGTAATACTCCCAGGAGAGGGAAGCATTGCTATTTTGTAACATTCTAATATGCATCCCAAAGCCCACGTAGAGCCTCCCTCGGAGAAGATATGGTCTGCCCATCCAACCATTCTGCTATGGCAACAAAGAATCTTGGAGATTTTCTAATGGGTTTGGTTCTTTGTAGATAGAATGTCAGGGCACAGCTGAGGTCAAGGGAGTGAAGTCTCTTGTCTGTGGAAGAGGCATAGGGTTTCAGGAAAAATACAGGTAAGTAAATCGATTGATTGATACGGAACTCAGAAAAAGTCTTGGGGAGGAATTTGGGGTGTAACCTAAGTGAGAACTTCTGTTTGTGGAATACTGTATACAGAGGATCTCCATCATGGCTCCTAGCTCACTGACCCTCCTAGCTGAAAATATAGCCACTAAGAATGCCACCTTCATAGACAGATGGGTCATGGCACATGTTGCCATAGGCTCAAAGGGTGGACCTTTGGGTGCTGACGGAACAAGGTTAAGGTCCCTCTGAGGTGTAAGTTTAATGACCAGTGGAAAGGTCTTGATCAAGTCCTCATAAAATTGCACAGTGGCCAGGTGTGTAAAGATAGAATGTTCCTCCACCAGAGGGAGGCAGGCACTAATCACTCCTAGGTCTTTAAGGAGAGGAGATAGTCTAGGATAATCAGAATGCTGGCTGTATGAGGCAGATGCTGGTGGTGTGGTGCCCAGGATGTGAAGCACTGGCATTTAGCCCAGTAGGCTCTAGTGGAATCTACTTTGGCTAAGAATTTCCTAGATGGGGCAGAGCATGAGCTTTCTGCTGATGCCCCTCCAAACAGCAGGGCATGAGGTGAAGTGCTTGATCTTCCCCCCCATCCTGAGTTGGGACAGATTCTGATAGGTGGGCATGCAGACAATGTCAGGAGTTCCGTGAACCAGAACTGTCTGGGCCAGTAGAGTGCTAGTATGAGGACAATGGATCTGTTGCAATGGATCTTCTGGACAACTTGTGGTAATAGGGGAATGTGAGGAAAGGTGTATTTGAGGCCATCTGTCCAGGAGAGCGTTGACCTGGGGATCGCGGCCCATGACTTTTCTGAAGCAAGAGATGAGGAGAGTTCTGTTCACCTGGGATGCGAGGAGGTCCCATAGAGGAATGCCCAACTGTGAAAATATGGCAGCTAAAGCTGTGTTGTGCATCTCCCATTCATGGTCTGTAGAGAAACATCTGCTCAGTCTGTTTGCCAGGCAGATGTGAATACCCAGGAGGTATGCGACTTGTATTGTAATGAGATTTCTGAGACATCAGTTCCAAAGTCTGATTGCTTCCAGGCAGAGAAGACGAGATCCTGCTCCTTCCTGTTTATTTATATAAACCACTGTGTTGATATTATCTGATATTACCTGCACATGGAGTGAGCATACGATGGAAGGAAAGCCTTGCAAACAAGTTTATGTTTACACAAGTTTATGTGCAGCCTGGCCTCCCTTGGAGTCCAGGTACCCTGAGCAGTGTGGTGGCCCAGGTGAGCACTCACCCTGTAAGGGAGGCATCTGTCAGGACAGTGGCCTTCTGTATGGGAGGGTGGGAACAGTGACATTGGAGTCGATGAGATCTCTGTTTATTCAGCAGCATGAGTGGAGCCAAGCTTGCAGGCACCTCAAGTGGAGTATGGCGAATGGCATCACATAGGTGCACCCAGACATGTGGCCTAACAGAGAAAGACACGTGCATTGTGCTTCATGGTCTGCAAGTAATGTCAGATATCAAGTTGCTCATTGCATCAAACCTATCTGCAGACACCTAAATGCTCTTGCAGACACTGAGTCCAGCTGTGCCCCTATAAATATCATTGTCTTTCTGGGTGACAAAACAGATTTTTCTTTGTTTATGCAAACATCTAAGGTAGTCAGAAGGTGATGAAGAAATCCTGTTGCTGACTTGACTTCCTCGCAAGAGTGGCCTACAAGTCACCAGTCATCCAGATATGGAAACACTGTATAGCCCTGGTGTTGCATCTGGGCCGCTACCACAGCAAAAATGTTCATGAATATCCTGGTGCTGTAGCAGGCCCAAATGGGAGGACACAAACTGGTAGTGCTCTTGGCTAACAGTGAAGCGCAGAAATTTCCTGTGAGATGGGTGAATATCTATGTGGAAATATGAATCCTTCATGTTGAGAACCACAAACCACATTCCCCCCTGAAGGAAGGAGATTATAGACGCAGCATAATCATCCTGAATTTCAGTTTTGGAATAAAGATGGTGAGTTGTCGAAGGTCCAGGCTGGATCTCCACCATCTGTGTTTTTGGGGGAGTAGAACCCACTCCTTTGGTATTGAGGCAGGAGGTGTTCTATTGTTCCCCACCCCCTTCCCAGTGAAAAAGGGATTCTGCCTCTTGTTGAAGAATCACTTTATGAGAATGGTCCCTGGAGGGGGAATCAGTGAGGTGGTTTGTGGGGAGGGAAGGAAAGAAACTCTACTGAATATCCCTGATGGATAATCTCCAGGACCCTACTGTCCATGGTGATCTTGTTCTAGGTGTGGGCGAAGAGAGAGGGGGATGGCCTCTAAAGTTAGCAGGGAAAGGCATAGATAGCATAAGTTGTCGTGTGCGGGTCTCATCCTGCATGTCAAAAATGGTCCTTGGCCACAGTTGGGAGTAAGCAGAGATTGCAGCAGCAGAGGGAGCCAAAAAAAAACGGATCTCTGAATCCTCTGTCATTTACATGATGGGTAAGGTGGACACTGGTAATATGGAGCATGTGAAGGGGGGAGGCCATAGTCAAAAGGGCTGTCTCTGGTGTCTTCTCCTGGGGGCTGGAGTGTAAATCCCCAGGGATTGCACAGTGGCTCTTGAGTCCTTTAGAGAGTGAAGGGACTCATCCATCTTTTCATTAAAAAGGTTGGACTCGTTGAAGGGAAGGTCTTGAATAGTGTTTTGAATCTCTCTAAGAAAGCCTGACGACTGGGGCCATGAGTCCCTTCACTTGACTACTCCTGTGGCCAAACTTCTGGATGTTGTAGCTGCGGTGTCTACTGCCGCCTGGAGAGCTACCGTCACTACTAATCTTCTCTCATCCAGGAATGATTAGAATCGTGCTCGGTCTTTGATGGGGAGTTTGTCTCTTAAGTCCACAACCTGGCATAGGTATTGAATCATATTTAGCTAATAGAGCTTGGCAATTAGCTAAATGAAATTGGAGACCTGACAAGGAGAAGACTTTCCTACTTAGGAGGTTCAGTGTCTTTACACCCTTTTCTGCCGGGGCAGATTTTTGGTAGTGTGACTAAGTTCTTTCTGTAGCTGCTGGTATCACCGAGTTAGGGGCAGGTGGGAAAATAGGAAGTCAGCTTCTTTGGCAAAAACAAAATAATGCCTCTCGGCTGCTGTGTGCCAAACTGCTCCAGCCAGCTCCGTTATAGTCTCATTAATCAGAAGGGGTTATTTTGGGCGGTCCTTGTGGCTATAAAATGTCCAAGAACCATTGCTGAGGGTCCTGGATCTCTTCCAGTCAGATCTGTAAATCATTAGCGACCCTTTGCAACAGCTCCTGATACTGACAACGGTCATCTGGCAGAGAAGGTGATGACAAAGTAATGGCATCATCCGGAGGTAACAAGTAAGCCCGTCAGAACTGGTTCCAGCTCTTCCTCCTCCTACACCAACGGGACTGGCCGAGAAGAGAGGAAGGAGCAGTAGGACTCCTGAGAAGGGTCTGGGAGCCTGCCATAGGGTCCCAAGGGCCTCAATAAGGCCAGAAGAAGGGATCTATCACTCTTGGTGGCCTACAAGGAAATTAGTACGAATTTTCCCAGGGGGGTTCATATCCAAAGGGTTGGTAAGAATAGCCTCTCGCCTATCTATCGGTGCTCCTGTGCCTTCTCGGAGATACTGATGCAGCTATTTCCTCTGACTCTGATGATTCTGTTGGTAGCGGTGGTACCATCAATACTGGGGCACTCCTATCTGATGGGTGGAGATGAAACTGCTACTGGGACATAGATAACAATTCCTTCTCTGGGGTAAGGAAGTCTCTCAGGAACACAAGGCCCAAAAAGGAGGAGAGATTGAAGATAGGGGAGGAATATATCCTCCGGTATTACAAAGGTCTCTATATGGCATGGAATACAGGGAGCGGCAGCAGAAACACCTGAAGGATCTGGCTCATCTATCACAGTCAGTTGGTCTTTGGATAAATGAGGAAGGACCAACAGTGTGTCCAAACCTGCACTCATAGATGGGACTGGTGAGTGCCTCATATGTTGCCTTCAGCGGAGCCAGTTCCATGGGTTCCATACGCGATGTCTCACCCAACCTGGACCAGCTCAGGAGGAAGCACGTTTTTTATGGATAGTCCTCTGTGGGGATCTGTCCTTGTGCCCATGAGAGCGCCTTCTACTCTCATGTGGAGTCCTGTGGGTGGAGTCTGTGCGCTTTGGTGGAGGGGCACTGCTAGTCAGCCGAGGCTGATGTACAGGGGAGTCTGCCAGGCCTGGGTCAGAGTGGGGCCTCATAGCTTCCTCCATCAGGAGTTTTTTTAGTCGGAGCTCTTGAGCCTCTTAGTTCTGGGTGGGAAAGAGTGACGAATACTGTACTTTGCAGGGATGTATGCCGCACCAAGGCAATACAGGTACCGCTGATGCTCGTCACTGACAGAGAAGGAGAGAGGGCAAGAGACGCAGTTCTTGAATCCTGGGCACTGAAGAGGATTTCCTCCAAATGCTGGGGTAGGGGAAACTATTCTGTGCTAACGCTATACTAACTATAACTACTAAACTACTTAGTGGATTACCTGTAAAGAAAACTCATTCTAACGAAGAACAGGATTCTGACTTGGGACATGCGTGGGTCAACAGATACTGCTTTGAAGAATTTCCAGACTCGTGTTCAAGGCACACATGTGTACCCACATACACATAGCGACCAGCACTCGAAGAAGAACAGTAATTCTTCTCAGACCACTCATATCACTTAAGTACCAGAAAAGCCTGGGAAAGCAGGTTTTACAATGTACCCAGCATAAACTTTGGTTCTCAGGGACCAAGGATTGGAAAGTGAGTACCAAACTTGAGTGTCCTTCACCGAGATAAAGCCTCACACATCTTTACTTTTCAAAGGGCACTGCAAAACTTAGGGCTTGTTTTGTTCAGACAAGACAAATTCTACCTTTTTCTACATACATACAAGTAAGGCCCTACCAAATTCACAGCCATGAAAAATGTGTCACAGACCGTGAAATCTGGTCTTTTGTGTACTTTTACTGTATACTATAAAAGTACCCTCTGCTATAGGGTAAAAGTATACAAAAGTATGCTGTTTTTCAGACTGAGGGTCCTGACCCAAAAGTGGGTCGCAAGGATATTGTAGGCGGGGAGTCACAGTATAGTTACCCTTACTTCTGTGCTGCTGCTGGCAGCGGCACTACCTTCAGAGCTAGGCACCCAGCCAGCAGCCGCTGCTCTCCAGTCACCCGGCTCTGAAGGCAACGCAGAAGTAAGGGTGGCAATACCATGACTCCCTTACAATAGCCTTGCAACCCCCTCTTGGGTCAAGACCCCCAGTTTGAAAAATGCTATGTCTTAAGGGCTTTAAATGTTTACTTTGCTGTTTTGAAATACAGATTCATGTTTTGTTACATCACCATGAAATTTAAGATTTAAATATCTGAAACAATTAAATTCAAGATTTTTAAAATGCTATGACCATGACATTTATGAAAATGGACCATGAATATGGTAGCACCTTACATATAAGGCTAGCTATTCATAGATTCATAGATTATAGGACTGGAAGGGACCTCGAGAGGTCATCGAGTCCAGTCCCCTGCCCGCATGGCAGGACCAAATACTGTCTAGACCATCCCTGATAGACATTTATCTAACCTACTCTTAAATATCTCCAGAGACGGAGATTCCACAACCTCCCTAGGCAATTTGTTCCAGTGTTTAACCACCCTGACAGTTAGGAACTTTTTCCTAATGTCCAACCTAGACCTCCCTTGCTGCAGTTTAAACCCATTGTTTCTGGTTCTATCCTTAGAGGCTAAGGTGAACAAGTTCTCTCCCTCCTCCTTATGACACCCTTTTAGATACCTGAAAACTGCTATCATGTCCCCTCTCAGTCTTCTCTTTTCCAAACTAAACAAACCCCGTTCTTTCAGCCTTCCTTCATAGGTCATGTTCTCAAGACCTTTAATCATTCTTGTTGCTCTTCTTTGGACCCTTTCCAATTTCTCCACATCTTTTTTAAAATGCGGCGCCCAGAACTGGACACAATACTCCAGCTGAGGCCTAACCAGAGCAGAGTAGAGCGGAAGAAGGACTTCTCGTGTCTTGCTCACAACACACCTGTTAATGTTTGATATCTTTACTTTAATGTACTCCATTATTCCCAAAGAGATGTCTCTCCATAAACAATTCAACTTTGGACCAATCCAAACATATTTTGGGGAATGTGCACCACTGCTTAAATTTCATCTATTTCTTATATATGTTGGTTCAACATTTTCCTGACTCCATTGGAGTTATGTTTTGTACTGGTAAGTGTTCTTATAGATAAGTAAAAAACTCAGAAGCCCTGTGCCAGCCTTTCATACATACCTCTACTGGAGGTTCAAAATTTCCCTACAGAAATGGAGGCCAGAACAGATTTCATTCTATGCATCTGAAACCTTAATTTTTTCCTCCATTTGTTGGAGATTTATTTTAGCACAGCACAAGACACAGGGACTGCTGAACCACAGCCATCTAGTCCCACTATCCTGTCTCTGACTGAGGCTAGTACCAGCTGCTTCAGAGGAAGGTGCAAGCACCCTGGAGTGAACAATAATGGAATAACAGGGAAATTCCTTCCTTACTGACACCAGTGCTTGGTCTACATCCTGAACATGAGGGTTATATCCCTTATCAGTTGTTTTTAAAATCCTATTTAACTTTCTAACCTTTTTTTTAATCCTACTAAACTCTTGGTCTCAGTAATATATTATGGCTGCATAGGTGAACTGTGTACTAGATACAAAAGTGTGTCCTTTTATCAGTTTTAAATTTGTTGCCTTTCAGTCTCAGTGAATCTCCCCTTCTTCTTGTATTAGCAGAAAAACTGAATAGGAGAACCTGACTTAGCTGCCTAGTACTATTCATCACTTTGTGTACTTCCATCATGTCCCTCTTATTCTACTCCTCTAAATTACACAGCGCCAATCTTTTAAATCTCTCATCCTGGAAGTCTCCTTATGCCTCAAATAATGAATTACCTTCAGTTAACAAAGGTTAATAAATGCTCAGATTATATAAAAGGTTTATTCTTGCTTTAGGCTGAGAAGATTTCAGATTCAATAGTAAAATTAGTGAAGATCTTCCTTTATTTTATTTTATCTACCCAAGAATCACCGCTGTCTGTTAAAAAAAAAAAGGGGGGGAAATAATTACTTTTGCCCCTGCAAGACTGGTGAAACGGAGTGAGATAAAATCTCCTCTGCTAAAGCATGAGAAATATTTAGCGAAGGAGTTTGATTGGCTGAGATGAAAAATTGCTTTGTGTATATGAAAACAAAAGACACTAGGATGTACCCAGGTGTAACCAAACAGAGAAAAAAAAAAAGAAAAAAGACCCAAATCACAGTAGCCCTGCCCCTTGTGTAGTCATTTACACTAGTGCAAAATGCTGCCATTATAATGTGATAGTTTTACACCCATCTTGCTTGTGTAAATTATTACTCAGGAACAGGGCAATCATGAATCAGGCCCACAGTGTGCAGCAGTTTACTGCAGGAAGCCATCATGTAGGAGTAAGCTTCATAGCATATTTGAGTTCTGGAGCAAGGAAAGGATAGGAAGGGATAAAACTTTTGAAGAAATTCTGGGAAAAAGGTAGAGCCTAAACCTACCAATGGAAACATTCCACATGATGCCCATATTGCTATGCACTGCTAAGAGAAACTGCTAAGAACATTTCAACTGAAAGAGATCTAAGCAAACCAGACACTAGCCATTCACTGGAGGTAACAGATGTCAGGAGGTGTTTTGAAGGTTGGAGGTAAGAATGATGCAAAAGACAGAGTGAATAACCAGATGTCATTGGTGAAGAGACTATATGTGTATAAAGCAGAAGACGACACTTGGGAGTGTAATTTAGGCACAATGAAACCCCAACAGATGAAAGAGGAGACCAGGATAAATCAAATACCAGAGCCCTTTTAGTGGTGACTAGTATTGTCAGCCATCAGCAAACGAGACAAGTACCACCGTTTATACTGGAAGGATGGTGACTATGACTTCAGTGCTGTAAATGGTTCTGTTTTGTTACTTGGGGGTTATGAAGGAATTTTCATGTTAATTAATTTGGAAGACAGTTATTGCAACTACCTTTTCTTAAATACTTGGAGTTAGTTAAATAAAATGTAATGACAGGGATAACAATTCACAAATCAGTAAATCTGTCAAGTCCCAGGAATAATTTTAGATAATTTTGTGTACTAAATATATTAATCCTGTGAAAGACTAAAAGGGTAAATATTTTCCAATTGTTTAATGGCATAAAATCTTGGGGTATAGCAACTACATGCTTGATTTATAAAATCAAATGTCGAGATTAAGAAATTAATACTAAGGATCATATTTTTCCTAAAAAAAAAAAAAAGCATGTTGTTTCTTAAGATAGACAGTAACTCTTAATTTAAAATTTGTGAGTTTTAATCCTTTCTGTTTTTTAAATTAATTAAGAGAGAATCTGAGAATCAAATTACCCATCCCTCGGTCAGATGGTTAGCGATAATTAAAACTTCACCGGTCTCCTGGTAACTAGCCTCTAACAACTTTTATAAGGTTTGTAATTATCCTATAAAACTGACTGACACTTGAATTGGCAACCAATTTTACCACCTGTTACAGAGTCACTGCTCATGGATCAGCAAATAAATCTGCAGCTAGTTAATACAATATTCTTATTCCCATTTTACAGATGAGGTAGTTGAGACAAAGAGGTTAAGGTCACACAATTAACAAGTCTCAAAGCTGTGTATAAAATTCAGGTTTTCCTGGCTTCTAGTCCCATGTTCAAATAGACCACACAGCCTTTCTAATTGCATTTCTAGGAGATGCAAGCTTGCCTCTAAGAAGTCTCTGTAGCTTTGCATATTTCTCAAAGCTTGCAACTGAATAAGGATTCGTCTGGAGACGTTCGTGCACACTGACCATTTTTTTCTTCTGGCTTTCACCACCCACCTGTTGGATGTTGTGTAGGCCTCATCCCACCTCAAAGCAGAGCCAGATAAACTCTGTTCCTAAAATTTTATCTAAAATAGTTTTTAAAGGTATAAAAATAAAATAAGACAATTGAAGGATGTAAACCGGTGGGTCAATCCATCAGCCGCGGAAGGGGGAAACATGCTGCAAACAACAGCTCAATTCCAATTCCTCATTGCAGGGCCTTTTTATTTAAATTAATTGGAGAAGCAAAGATCAAAAACAAATCAAAGTAAAAGCAACCCAAACAGTCTCACAGCCTGCCAGGGTCTTGTCTAGGCCTTGTCTCCAGAGCTTCACAGTCCTTCCAGCTCTTCTTTCAGGGCTTTATAGCACTCTCCAGCTGAACCTTCCCCCAAACTAGCTCCCACCCTGCTTCTGGTTTGTCCTTCCCTGACCCTAGATACCTCCTAACTGTTTTGCTACTGAAGAGGCAGGAAGACTTGTATGCAATTTCCTGTAGGACACATGATTAGGAGCAGGCATGTGACCTACAGCTCCCAGTTTTAAATGACCCAAGGACCATAACAGATGCACTGGGATATGCATATGCAGCAAATTAATGACATCCAAAAAAAAGGTATTAGAGAAAGAGTATCACATTTTGAAAATGCTGATGAGACCCTCTAATTTCTTCTTAAGAAGGACTCAGTTTTCCTTTTCTTGCAGGTGCTTATAGTAAAAACTTCTTTCAAAGGATTTACTGTGTCCTTGCTAACTGAGTGATATAATCTGGTTTTATTTTTGGTTGAATTAAGTTTTCATAGTTTGTCTGTTCAGCTTTCTGCTTTAACTAGCAATTTCCTAATAGGGAAACATTTTCAAAAGAGCTCACAGGAAGATTACAAGTGCTCCATACTCACAAATGGGACTAGATTTTCAGAGGAGCTCAGCACCCAGCAGCACTAGGTAAAGAGAGATTTTCAAAAGAGATCAGCCTCCAGTATGCTGAGCACTTTTGAAAATCTGACCACTTCTATTTGTGCCTAAATAAGAACTGAGCTCATTTGAAAATCTAGACTAGATTACGGCTGCTGAGCGTTTTTGAAAACCTGGCACATAACGTCGGTCAATAAGTGTAAAGTGACATGACATTTTTCACACCATTCCTGGGGTTTTAATTATCCTCTTAACCATATTGTCATATTATTCCCCAAGACTAAAACCTTTCCTAGGTCTCTTCAGAGACTTCCAATTTGGAATCAGAGCTTTTTTTATTCTGAGAAAGAGAGACTAAAAGGAAGAATGCCTGTGCCTAGGTTTCTTTGATTTGTTTTTATAAGATTTGGATTTTTTTCCTTTCACTTTTTGAGAAGAAGTCTGGGAGCTGTACATCTCGCACAAGGATTTATAGTACTTCTCATGCTCAGATCTCCCTCTGGAGATAGAAAGGGCAAAATCAGCACTCTCTTCCTCCAAAGAAAAAATAAAGGGGATGACTACGTTTTTAGATCATAATTCTGAGTTGTCCATAAATGTGTGTCCATGAATCAAAACCCTGTTCATAGCAGTGCAGTAGTTTTGTTCCCAAGGATAATATACACCGGGTTAAATACCTCATTAGATATAATGTCTATAAGCACTTAGAACATGAGCCAGCTCCCATACTCAATTGCAAAAATCCCACGGACTTCAATGGGAGCAAGAGCAAAACCTTCTTTGAAAAGTTTGAACAATGTTTTCATTTACCTCTGAAGTTGATACTGATGGTCCTTTGTTATCCAGTTAAAACATGCGATTGAACTTTGTTCTCTTAGATAAAGTCCTTACTAAGGAACATCCAGCCCTTTCAGCATCGTCACTTCTCTGGTGCTGGGCGGCAATCTAACCTCATGCTGGGAATTCAAAATGACTCAGTTAATTAGTTGCTCCATTATCTATACACAAAACAGACAGTGATTCCCTTTAACACATGGTCACAATGGGATGGTATTAAATCTTCTTTTGGACTTCTGTTTCTCTGTTTCCTAATGCCACTTCTCTTGAACCTTGCTGCCTCTAAGGAGACTGCCATTTGTTCACTGGCAAAAGAGTGTAAGCAATCTGGGGCAGGGACTGTTTATTGCATGTTTGCATGGAACCAGACACAATGGGGTCCCCATATGATGGACTCTTTTAGATGCTACCACAATATGAACGATTAATGAAGCACACAGGAAAAGCCTCCCTTGAATATACAACAGACCATAGATACAGATCATTTGAATCCAACTTAACCCAGTCAATCTCAAAGTAGTGCAGGCGAGAAGGAAGAAACATATTGTAGAATTAGCCAGGACACTCAAAACAAAAAATTGCCCCAACCTCGTTCTTGGAAATGGCTGAACTGGTTCCCCGCCCCCATCCCCTTTACAAAAACAGCCTGAGGCAGACGCCTGACATGGAAAATTTCAGCCCACATGGTTAAAGTTTGGCAAAGTTATAAGCAACTGAAACCAGGGTCTTATAATGGAACTTTAATTAGTGATAGGCATCACTACCAACTTCATGTACAACATGGATAGTGTATTTCATGCTCTTCTCCCTTTCCTGGTTATAGAACGCTGTGCTTGGAAACGACAAGAGCAGAAGAACACTAAGGATCTTGCTATGCTTATCTAACTTACCCATGCAATGTTCAGATACCAGTGTGACAAGTGCTAGAGAAACCCTAAAAATAGACAAATTTTAACAAAATCTTAAATTTTTCTTCTCTAAAATCTTAAGCAATATGCACCTTGGTGAGCACTTTTCAAATAGTGTCACTGAAGAAATCAATAGATCAGGAATGCTGATCATTATTGCTTTGAAGTCAATGGGACTGCTCATGTGAATAAGTTCTCACAAAATGGAGTAAGGGTTGCAGAATCTAGCGCTAATTCTGTAAATGAAGTACTGGAAACTACAGTTGGAAACACTGATATTTTCAGGAGGCAGTCGCTATGATTTGGAAAGCAGCATGATCTGGAGCAATGAGAACAGTGTTGGGAGTCAGAATGCACGGTGCTTTAATGCCACGGTCTCATTGTGTGATCCTGAGCAAGTCCTAGCTACCATCTCTTTGCTTAGCTTTGCCAAAACTCAACCATTTGACTGAAAGTTCACCCTTCTATCTCAATTTCCCCATCTACAAAATAGGGGTAATAATACTTACTGCCTCACAAGGGTGTCGTCATTACAATTTTCAAACTATACAGTATAAATGCTATTCACTATTACAATGCTAAGGCATCCCTCCAGCTGGCAGATTGGTTGTGTCTCATTTTCCCAAAGAGAAGAAAATCCCTATTGTGAGCATTGGTGTTCATAAGTGGTGACTCTCAAAAACTTGCAAATTGTCTTAGATAATCAAATAGGCATAAGTGGTTAGATAACTACTGTATTCACTCTAGAAGGTACAGAAAAGTACGAAGGAATACTGAAAATACAGGGGCAAATATATCTATTCATCTTAGGTAAAGCTTGCAAGAGTTTGAAGGCCAGCAATGTAAAAGCTGGCTGACTGACAATTTATTTCTTTTAAAACAACCCCAAGTTCTAGATGAAGGGTCAGATTTATAAAGCTATTGTAAAGAGGAGTATTACATTATCTAAGTGCCTACAGCTGGAATTAGGAGCCTAGCCTGCTTACATACTTTTGAAAACCCTATTAGGCACATATCTACATGTTTAGGTGTCTAAATACCTTTGTATTGGGCCCAAAACTTTAACACACCAAGGAAGCACTGCAGACTTAAAGCCAAGTTTTGGCTGAAAACTTTACAAAATTAAATAGCTACAAATGTTTACATGGCAAATGATTTAACTAGTATTAGGGATCGGGGATTTCCCTACACCCCCCTGAATTTCCCCAACACTCCCTTCCCCCCAGTTTTGTGAACTAGTTACATTCAGTGTTGCCAATTTAGTGACTCTTTGGAAATTTGAATTGAAATTGAAACATTAATACACACTTTAAAAAAGCATATAAAATGTATGATAAAATACATGTATCTGAAAAAGTATACTAGATTTGAAAAGTATGAACATAAACTAGCTTCCTTATACAGTTGTTTTTTATGACAATGTCAGTGCATTCATTTAGGTGATGTTGGCCAACCTAATAATGTCAAATGATGATTTGTAAGCGAAGTCGAAATGTGCTCTCCCTGACAGCTAGTGATGAGCTGGGGGCTGGGGGGAAAAGGCTTCAGGACCAGATTGTATTTACATTCACCTAATCTTCCCAGGTATCCAGCAAACAGAGCTGTGTTGCCCAAGTGATAGATTTGGGCTGGGGCTGGGTTACAAATCACTTGAATGTGGGTGATAATTAAATATTGTTATTCTTACTGTATGAGTAAAGGGCAGAAGAACTGTACCTTGCCTGTGCTGATTGAAGGCATCAAGAGAGAGGGTGGGGACAGGTGTTTTGCTTGATGGTCTGCTGAGTCACAAGTACTATTTGACCTGCCCCTCTCCACTGTTTAAAGACAGAGTTGATTAGGCTCCATAGATAGTCTTTTGTTTTGTTAAGTGACCACTGCAGCTGAAGTCACTGATAATCAGGTCTAAGTGCTTAGACCTGCTGTGGGACAGTGTTTCTGTGGAAGAGACAGCCCAGTCTGCACTAGCAGTGAGGTTTCCCCACTGAGAGCTCAGCTGAAATCACTGAGAGCTGGGTGGAACCTCAAGAGACCAACTCACAGAGGTCACAGTGGCAGGTGGCAGCAGACGGTGACGGCACAGGGCCATTCGCAACAGAGCGATGGAGTGAATGGTGGCACAATGAACAACAGTGGCCAGAGCGAACAGTGAGCAGCTGGAGGAACGAGCAAGGTGCTTTCTTGCCCCCCACCTGGGAGGTGAACTCATGTGAAAGCACCTCTGAACTCTGAGTCTCCACTGACCAAGGACAACACCAGTGAGTGTTAATGAGGCTGTTAAGAATGCCGGAGACACACCACAGTTCATGTGAACAAACATGGCTGTGGCATCATACTTTCTATTTAAGCAAGAGATACCACACACACTACAAACTGGAGGCCAATGTTAACTTCACTGTCACTTGTTCATCCTGAAGTTGAACACTGGTTCCAAACAAGATCAGCAAATGCTCACTGCATGCTCTTCTGCAAGAAACAACTGACTGGCTAGAAGCAGGTGGTGCAACAGTGAAAGACTCAACAGTTGAAAAAGTGAAGAACTCTCTCACCACATTAAAAAAAATTGCACATATCGCTGATGATGAATGCACTGATGCAAATGGGCATCAAGTCATTGTGTATGTTATCTTGATGTCAGTGGTAGGCCAGTAGATGTATTTCTAGTTGTTCAAATTATAGAAGACACATCGGCTGCATCTGACAACCCACATTTTAGAAGAGTTAAATTCTTGTCAATTGGACCCCAAACAGATAGTTGCTTGTGCATTTGATAGAGCTGCAAATTTCTCTGGAAGACATGGTGGAGTACAAGCCTTGCTCAGAGAAAAGTGTAACCCTAATCTCTTCTATACACACTGCAGAGGCCATCTACTCCAACTAGAACTAGTGCGAGCTGCAGACTCTTCAAAAGATATTAAAAAAGCTTTAAATTTAATGTCTTCATTATATTCTTTTTTCAGTAAGAGTCCCAACAGACTGAATATCATGGAAAATATAGAAGATACACTGGAGTTCAAATTAGTCCAACCTGGGAAAAACCCCTGGCTTTCTCATGAGCGATCCTTAGCTGTCAGCGGCGGCTCCAGGCACCAGCGCTCCAAGCGCGTGCCTGGGGCAGCAAGCCACGGGGGGTGGCCTGCCAGTCGCCATGAGGGCGGCAGTCAGGCTGCCTTTGGTGGCATGCCTGTGGGAGGTCCTCCGGTCCCGCGGATTCAGCGGCAATTTGGCAGTGGGTATGCCAAAGCCGCGGGACTGGCGGACCTCCCGCAGGCAGGCTGCCGATGGCAGCCTGCCTGCCGTGCTTGGGTCGGCAAAAAAGCTAGAACCGCCCCTGTTAGCTGTTGTCTTAAGATTACTCCAGCCGTTACTTTCCAAAGCCAATAATATCTATCAAGATGGGATGAATCTAAGTAGTGAGGCTGGTGGATTACTTTTGCTACTACGTTCAGAGAAGACTATTGCCATTCTCTCTCTAAGTCTACTGCTGAAACTACTTGTGTCATTAAACAATGCCATCCAGGCATCCGCTACAACAGTAGTAGATCTTTGTCCAGCAATAGAAGCTACATTTGGATCAATCAGAGAGATATCAATTGAAAAAGTACTGGAAGAACCAAAGACTTCAGTCCAGAAGATGACTAATTAAGGCATTTATATTGAATCCTTAAGTGAAGAGGACAAGTAGTGTTTGTTAAGACAACTGAAAAAGTACAGACTTGATTCTTAAAAATCTACAACAGTGATTTCTAGATTCTACTCAACTTCTAGGTAGCTTTTACAGATCCCTGTCCTATAAAACACCAACAGTTGAGTGGAGTGAGGCACTACCATTAAGGGGGCTGCCAAGTGCTCAGGACAGAATAGAGAATTTGAACACAGAGTGGAACATCATACGACGAATGAATGAAGATTTGACTTCAACTTCTTTTTTATCATCACTAGTGGCTCAACCTGATCTTTATGTTATGTTTCCTGGGATGAAAGAAGTAGGAATTTATCTCTCGCTACTCCCAGTCACAACAGCTACTGCGTTCTTTTTCATCATTGAATAGAATTTTGTGTTCTGAAAGAAGTTGCCTTCTGCCCGATCATGTGAATGAACTAATGAGCATATCAATTGAAGGAATGGAAGTATCGGACACACAAGAAGCCACCAGAGATGAACGCATTGCATTCAAGAAGTTAATTAACAGAGTTGTGCAAAATTATAACAAAAAATCAAGGATGTAGATGTAGTGCTTCATAGAAGGCTTGAGTAGCCAACTTTAATTTGTGTGATGATTTTAAAACATGAGTTAAATCTAATAAAATGGTCATGAAATATTTTTCAGTTTTTACTATGGTGCCATACAGCCCACCTTCACCCTCACAGTCTCACCCCTCATCGGCCCTGACTCCCCACCCCATAAATTCGAACACCCCCCCCCCCAATTTCAATTCCTGGGGAAAACACTGTTAGGGATGGATTCTAATACCCTGTACCAGGCCCGTCAATGGGGGGAGGGGCAAAGGGGGCAATTGCCCAGGCGATTTAAAAGGGCCTGGCGGCCAGGAGACCTGAGTGGGCCGCAGGGCTCAGCGGCAACGCCAGGGGGAAGGGTGGGAAGGGTCGGCTGCCCTCCCTCGCCAGACGACTGCTCGTCCCTTTGTGTCCCTCCCATTAGTCGCCTCTGGCAGGGCTCCTAGGTGCGCACGGGGTGGTACCAGTGATGGCAGCCGGGCAGGCATGTGGAAAAGCACGCCCAGCAGCACAGCTGGCAGCTTGCTGGGCACCAGCCAGCACAGGCACAGCATCGCCCAAATGTCAGGCGGACCACGTCCACGCGTGGGGGCCCACTGATTGTTCTGCCCTGGGGCCCGGAATTGCTGTTGGCGGGCCTGCCCTGTACTTATGTTGAATAGTAGTACCTTAAGCCTGGATGCACAAGAAGAGTCTAAGTCCCAGTTTTAGGCTCCATGGAATGAAAAAAAGACTCCCAATGAACCCTGTAGGTGCCCAAACTCACACAGTGCCTACATTGACTAGGCACCTATGTTTCTGCCTCTGGGCATGCACACGACTATCTTCTTCTAGGCGCCAAGATATCTCCCACCTAAGCCCCAAGATGAGAGATAGGTGTTTGGTTGCCTAAATTACATGTGGAGCTCAATCCAGCAGGTGGTCTCTGATGCTCAGCATCACAAGACCTAACTCCTGTGTCCAGGCCTTTACTACTTGAGTAACATCCCTGAAGTGAACTGGGACACTTATGGAGTAAAGTGTTATGCAACAACATGAATGTTAGAATCGGATTCTTCACTTGTTCAATACCTAATTGTTTTAAATGGGACATTTTGTTGTATCTGCAACTATGGACCAATCCTGCAAACACTAAAGACCAGATTCTGAAAACATTTACATAACAGGAGTAGCTTTATGCATGTTAGTAGTCAGACTGATTTCAATTGGAACTACTCATGTGCACAAAGTCACTCATGCACGGAAGTGTTTGCAATATTTGGGCTTTAAAGTGCTCTACATTTGCAGCGTCTGATTCAAAATTAGGTGCTATGGATATTTAAATAAAAATAATTAATATACCAAAGTTGATATTATTCAACACTGTATGAAGTAATTATCAGCATCATTGATCTATTGTTTTCCTTTACAATATGAGAAGAGTAAAGATAACACAAGAGTACTTGCATCTCCTAAATATATTTGTAAAACCTATTAATATATGTAGTGAATTAACAATACTTTACCTTTCATCACTTTTGTGTAAACACAATATACATGAGCTGCACAACAAATGTGATACTATATCCTAGTTACTCACATATATTAAAAAAATCCAACTAATTTAAATACTTTAAAATCTCAGATCTTTTTAATTTTCCTCATGCAAAAAGACCAATTATATATCTCTGATAAGAAGAGCACATCAGATAAGCTCTAATGAGTCCATATTAAATCAGGAGATACAAAATAGAACTGAAATGCTGGTACCATTCTCATTATTAGCTTTCTATCCAGAAAATTCTGAATGGAGAAAAAATGTTTTAATATAGCTAAACGTAAATGTATACATCTAGGAACAAAGGTAGGCAGGCCATGAGGACTAATGTGAGCCTTGAATACAGCCTTACTCCATATGTGGCAATGGTGCCACCACAGCTGGAGTACTGTGTGCAGTTCTGGTGTCCACAACTCAAGAAGGATGTTGATAAATTCGAGAGGGTTGAGAGAAGAGCCATAAGAATGATTAAAGGATTAGGAAACATGCCCGAGAATGAGAGACTCAAAGAGATCAAACTACCGCATATACTCAATCATAAGCCAGTTCGTTTATAAGCCGACCCCCCCCCCCAAGATGGATAAGTAAAAATGAAAAATTTGTATAACACGTTCATAAGCCAACCCTGTAATTCAGGGGTCAGCAAACTTTGGCTCCCAGACCATCAGGATAAGCCACTGGTGGTCCGGGATGGTTTGTTTACCTCGAGCGTCCGCAGGCACGGAGGTAAACCTAAGTATATAAAGTGTCCGGGTGCACCAGCTGCTTACCCTGACGGGCTCGGACAGCAACTGGTGGGAAATTTTTTTTTTTTTTGGGGGGGGGGGAGAAGCTGGGAGTCAGGGGAGTAACCCATGACCACCCCCCCACATGACCCCACCCCTAGCCCAGGACCCCCACACTCTCCCCAACCCATCCCTTCCTACCTTATCTGATAGGGAGGGCCAGGGGAGGATGTCCGTGACCTGGCTGGAGCTGCTCCGGCAGGCTGGGCAGCGCGGCTGCAGCCTGCTACGGCGGGCCAGACCGGGCAGCGCTGCCGCACCATGTTCCAGCGGGCTTGGCCAGGCCGCGTGGCCGCAGCGTGCTCCAGCATCCGGGCGGCGTGGCCACAGCCTGCTCTGGGTGGCGGGGCCGAGCGACACAGCTGCAGCCTGCCAGCCCCAGAGCTGCAGCTGCTTTGGAGGCTGGGGGGAGAGCAGCATGGCCAGAAGTGGAGAGACTCTGGCCCCGCCTCTTCCCTTCTGTCTCTCTGGCTGTGCTGCCTCTCCTTGCTCCCTCTGTTGGGGGGAGGGGCTGTGTCCCACCTCTCCCTCTCTATACCCGTTCATAAGCTGACCCCCGTCTCTGGTGCTTCCCTTTTTTACTAAAAAAATTCGGTTTATGAACGAGTATATACATTATTTATCTTAACAAAGAGAAGGTTAAAAGGTGATTTGATTAGAGTCTATAAGTACCTACATGGGAAACAAATATTTAATAATAGGTTCTTCAATCTAGCAGATAAAGGTAAACCACAATCCAATTGCTGAAAGTTGAAGCTAGACAAATTCAACCTGGAAATAAGGCATACATTTTTAATGGGGAGAGTAATTAACGTTTGGAACAATTTACTAAGGGTTTGGTGGCTTCTCCATCACTGACAATTTTTGAATTTAGATTGGACGTATTTCTAAAATGTACGCCCTAGGTATTATTTTGGAGAAGTTCTATGGCCTGTGTTATGCAGGAGGTCAGACTACATGATCACAATGGACCCTTCTGGCACTGGAATCTATGAATTTATTAATCTCTGAAGAGTCATTAAAATTACAGCCCTATTTATTTCACAATTCAGGCACTCCATTTTAAAACAAAGTACAAGTTTGAGAAATACTAGTGGATATTTACAATTTATACTTCTCCTCCCAAGGTCTTGACATGGAAACCTCAGATTCATAGATTCTAGGACAGGAAGGGACCTCGAGAGGTCATCGAGTCCAGTCCCTTGCCCGCATGGCAGGACCAAATACCGTCTAGACCATCCCTGATAGACATTGATCTAACTTACTCTTAAATATCTCCAGAGATAGAGATTCCACAGCCTCCCTAGGCAATTTATTCCAGTGTTTAACCACCCTGACAGTTAGGAACTTTTTCCTAATGTCCAGCCTAGACCTCCCTTGCTGCAGTTTAAGCCCATTGCTTCTTGTTCTATCATTAGAGGCGAAGGAGAACAAGTTTTCTCCCTCCTCCTTATGACACCCTTTTAGATACCTGAAAACTGCTATCATGTCCCCTCTCAGTCTTCTCTTTTCCAAACTAAACAAACCCAATTCTTTCAGCCTTCCTTCATAGGTCATGTTCTCTAGACCTTTAATCATTCTTGTTGCTCTCCAATTTCTCCACATCTTTCTTGAAATGCGGTGCCCAGAACTGGACACAATACTCCAGCTGAGGCTTAACCAGAGCAGAGTAGAGCGGAAGAATGACTTCTCATGTCTTGCTCACAACACACCTGTTAATGCATCCCAGAATCATGTTTGCTTTTTTGCAACAGCATCACACTGTTGACTCATATTTACCTTGTGGTCCACTATAACCCCTAGATCCCTTTCTGCCGTACTCCTTCCTAGACAGTCTTTTCCCATTCTGTACGTGTTAAACTGATTTTTCCTTCCTAAGTGGAGCATTTTGCATTTGTCTTTGTTAAACTTCATCCTGTTTAACTCAGACCATTTCTCCAATTTCTCCAGATCATTTTGAATTATGAACCTGTCCTCCAAAGCAGTTGCAATCCCTCCCAGTTTGGTATCATCCGCAAACTTAATAAGCGTACTTTCTATGCCAATATCTAAGTCGTTAATGAAGATATTGAACAGAGCCAGTCCCAAAACAGACCCCTGCGGAACCCCACTCATTATGCCTTTCCAGCAGGATTGGGAACCATTAACAACAACTCTCTGAGTACGGTTATCCAGCCAGTTATGTACCCACCTTATAGTAGCTCCATCTAAATTGTATTTGCCTAGTTTATCGATAAGAATATCATGCGAGACCATATCAAATGCCTTACTAAAGTCTAGGTATACCACATCCACAGCTTCTCCCTTATCCACAAGACTCGTTATCCTATCAAAGAAAGCTATCAGATTGGTTTGACACGATTTATTCTTTAAAAAACCATGCTGGCTCTTCCCTATCACCTTACCACCTTCCAAGAATTTGCAGATGATTTCCTTAATTACTTGCTCCATTATCTTCCCTGGCACAGAAGTTAAACTAACTGGTCTGTAGTTTCCTGGGTTGTTTTTATTTCCCTTTTTATAGATAAGCACTATATTTGCCCTTTTCCAGTCTTCTGGAATCTCTCCCGTCTCCCATGATTTTCCAAAGGTAATAGCTAGAGGCTCAGATACCTCCTCTATTTGCTCCTTGAGTATTCTAGGATGCATTTCATTAGGCCCTGGTGACTTGCAGGCATCTAACTTTTCTAAGTGATTTTTAACTTGTTCTTTTTTTATTTTATCTGCTACACCTACCCCCTTCTCATTAGCATTCACTATGTTAGGCATTCCTTCAGACTTCTCGGTGAAGACAGAAACAAAAAAGTCATTAAGCATCTCTGCCATTTCCAAGTTTCCTGTTACTGTTTCTCCCTCTTCACTGAGCAGTGGGCCTACCCTGTCTTTGGTCTTCCTCTTGCTTCTCATGTATTGATAAAAAGTCTTCTTGTTTCCCTTTATTCCCGTAGCTAGTTTGAGCTCATTTTGTGCCTTTGCCTTTCTAATCTTGCCCCTGCATTACTGTGTTGTTTGCCTATATTCATCCTTTGATATCTGTCCTAGTTTCCATTTTTCATGTGACTCCTTTTTATTTTTTAGATCATGCAAGATCTCGTGGTTAAGCCAACGTGGTCTTTTGCCACATTTTCTATCTTTCCTAACCAGCGGAATAGCTTGCTTTTGGGCCCTTAATAGTGTCCCTTTGAAAAACTGCCAACTCTCCTCAGTTGTTTTTTCCCTCAGTCTTGATTCCCATGGGACCTTACCTATCAGTTCTCTGAGCTTACCAAAATCCGCCTTCCTGAAATCCATTGTCTCTATTTTGCTGTTCTCCCTTCTACCCTGCCTTAGAATTGCAAACTCTATGATTTCATGATCACTTTCACCCAAGCTGCCTTCTACTTTCACATTCTCAACGAGTTCCTCCCTATTTGTTAAAATCAAGTCTAGAACAGCTTCCCCCCAGTAGCTTTTTCAACCTTCTGAAATAAAAAGTTGTCTGCAATGCAGTCCAAGAAGTTGTTGGATAGTCTGTGCCCCGCTGTGTTATTTTCCCAACATATATTTGGATAGTTGAAGTCCCCCATCACCACCAAATCTTGGGCTTTGGATGATTTTGTTAGTTGTTTAAAAAAAGCCTCATCCACCTCTTCCACCTGGTTAGGTGGCCTGTAGTAGACTCCTAGCATGACATCTCCCTTGTTTTTTTACCCCTTTTAGCCTAACCCAGAGACTCTCAACACTTCCGTCTCCTATGTCCATCTCCACCTCAGTCCAAGTGTGTATTTCCTTGACCTGGATAGTTACATAACTTCCAATAATAACCTACATTATCTTGTAATGTAATACAGTACTAATATAATATTTTGGACTGCCACTTACCTTATAGTAATGATTGACATATTAGTTACTACCTCATAGTCACTAGAAAAAAACTGAAGTGCTTTGATGAAAAAATATCCACTAGTACACAGGGCCAGCTCCAGGCACCAGCTTGGCAAGCAGGTGCCTGGGGAGGCCACTCCGGACAGGGGCAGCAGGTCCAGCTATTCGGCGGCAATTCGGCGGACGGTCCTTCACTCCTGCTAGGAGCGAAGGACCTTCCGCCGAATTGCTGCCGCCGATCGCGGCTTTTTTTTTGGCTGCTTGGGGCGGCCAAAGCCCTGGAGCCGGCCCTGCTAGTACAGGACTCATGCTGTACTCTACTCAGTTGCATGCACGAGTGCAAACGAACTGAAAGCTACTGGTCTATTTTCTATTTTTACCCTATTTTTGTCTTTTTATTTTGAAGATCTACAAGTGATATTTCTGAATTACCCTTTATCTGTACAGGTTATTCTTTTTATTTTGTTATACTCTCATCCTTGCACAAAGGTATATATAGGTGGGTAACTCCCTAAGCATTGATGGAACTAAACAGCTATACCCTACTGGGTCATCTAACCTATTTCTCTGTGACCTCTGGGGAAAAGAGATATGCTGCAGTATGTCGTGGGGTGGTAGAACGAATCTGGCATTCTGCCTTACAATCACAGATTCAGACTGGGATTTTTATGGGATCTGGAGCCTAATTCCCTTTGGCTCATTTAAAATCCCAGTCTTAATCACTAATTCCTGTCACACATGGATTAGTGAGCAGCCTGCAGGCAAGACAGTCCAAGGTATGTGATCATATAATTAAATTTTATGGCTACAATCATCACACATTTGTGAGGAGCGGGTTATGTACACACACACACACACACCACAAAGTGTTGTTTCACATGGATTTTATACTGACTAGGATGTTATATAGCTGTTGGTAATAAAGAAATAGTGTGTTTATGACCTTAACCACTCTGTGCTTAAATTGCAAATTGGTAAGTTAAATTAGTAAATTATATTTTAAAAACATAAGTGCTATGGGAGGGAGAGGAAAGCAAGCAAAAGTAGTCAAATTACACCAGCTTTTAGCAGCTTCCAGCTCCTGCCATGGGGGCTAGGCACTCATACCCAGCCAGGGATTCCTTTACATTTGGAGAATCTCCAGCTGCCCATTTAGAACAACTTTACAGACCTTTTGCACCACTGAAGCAGCTCGTAGCTGCCATATGAGAATGTGACCCATAAATTACATCAGCCAGTGTTAAGGGGTGACACTAAGTAATGATCCCATACTTGAAGCCAGCAGGCCTAGGTAGTCAAATGTTAAAAATGAAAAACAGTCACCGTCGTCCCATCCCCCCGTTAACACCCATAAACAAAGAAAATAATCAACAAAATGATCAATGAAAGCCCAGTCCTGCCAGGTTCACAGCATCTCCAGTAAGATGCCGAGTGCCCTCTGACACTTAGGGGTTCAGCCCAGACCAGTGAGGCCTGCCCTCCAATGCTGAATGCTTCAATGCTATGCTACTGTGGCTCACAGCCCTGACACCAACAGTCAGCCTACAACATACGGGTCACACCCTATCTTTCACCACCCAGTTACTTTTCACACCTTTTCAGTCCCGAATTTCCCCTAAACCATCCTCCAATGTGACATCTGCTGATGTTCCCAGAATTGTGAATTACTGTGTTACCCCTCTCAACCTCAGCAAGTGAGAGCTTTGCCACTGTTAAACTTGTGTGACAACTCCCTGACACACCAGCTTGTCTGCCTTACCAGCAAACACTTTGGGACTCTGACAGTCAAAACCTTGCCTTGCAGGTAACAAAGAGTCAACCACAACTCCTGAGTTCCTCAGATGTCTCTCTGCAGAATCCAGCCCCCCTACTGAAACACTTACAAACGTTAAGTTCATTGCTCCTTTAAAGAGACAATATATTGCAACCTGCTAGATTGAAGGGAAGGGTGTATGAAACCCAGTTAATCAGGGCAGTGAATTGGTTTATAGTAAAAGTAAAACAAGTTTATTTAACAAGAGGACATACGATTAAGTGATACCAAGGAATAAGGATAAGGAATAAAGACAGGAAGGGTTACAAACAAAAGTAACAATGTGCTTCTAAGACTAAAACTTCATTTCAGCAAATTACAACCTTTGCCTAAGCAGGTTTCTCACCTAAACTCTGGTCCCAGTGCTCTGTGATTTCACGATCTCCAGCCCTTTTAATCCCCTACATGATGGATAACTAGGTGTCTCTCCCCTTTCTTTTTATAGTCCAGTAAACTTCTGAAATTTATTTTTTGAAAAGTGAGCCCAGACAAAGCTTCTCTCCTGCTGCGTTTGTAGATAACATGCTGTCTTCCCAAAGTTCATTGACCCTGTTTTAAGAAATCTGTTTCTTCCTGTGTTTTGGTCACAGACATTAAAGCATAAAATCAGTAAGTATCCATAATTCCTCATGCAGAGTTAATGCATACATTTCACAATTATATTAATCACCAGTGGGTCACAGCTTTTGTAAGATCTTACTTGATACACTTTTATAATACAGTAATATTGTATACTATCAGTTGTTTCAATTGCTTACCATTTGAGGTTCAGACTCCCATTTTTACAGTTAAGTGGCTGTTTCCCCCGCTCGTTAGGTTGATGGTTTTGTTGACCTTTCATATAAATGTATGTTCATTGAGTCTGCCTAAGGCAGGCTGGTCTTATGCATTGCTTGCCAAACACATCTTAACATAATTCTAGCACATACGTATAACTCTTTGTACACACCCCGTCTATACACCACACAATGATATTAATGATCAGTTGAGTTAGTAGATTTCCAGTTGTATATTACATGCCACCTTTTGAGTGTATTTCATACCTACAGTGTATTAAGTGTAGCATGTCAGTTCTAACAAGAGCTGCAGAGAAGTGAACCACCAATGGGACATAACTCCCACCAACCTAAATGAGAATTAAGGGTGTTCAACATTTCTTAGGAGTACTGGCTACCTTGTAGGGTATGTCTCTGAATACACAACAAAATAACGTGCCTTACATGAGACCCTGAAGTTTAAGTCATGGCTCAGTACTGTGATGAGTGAATTCTGAACGTGAAGTGCCTCAAATGGAGAAAGTCATGTCGATGGCCTCCCCGCCCATATCAAGTCTGATAGGTACAAATGACTGAATATATCATGGTCCAGCCTTGTTACTTGAGAAAGCCACATCACATTGGCATCTCATAGTCATCCTGTGATCAAGCAATACACCCAGGTCTTTCTTCTCCTCTGTCGCTTCCAACAGATTATAGCAAAAAAAATTGTTGTTAGTCCCTAAATGCACTTTGCTCTATTAAATTTCATCCCACTTCTATTACTCTAGTTTTCAAGGTCATCCAGATCTTCCTGTATAATATTCTGGCCTTCCTCCATATTGGTAATACCTCCCAACTTTGTGTCATTCAAAAATTTTATTAGCACACTCCCACTTTGTGCCAATGTCGTCAAAAAAAATGTTAAATAAGATTGGTCCCAAGACCAATCCCAGAGGAACTCCACCAGTAACCTCCTTCCAGCCTGAAACTACAGCTTTCATATGCCACACTGAACTCTCCCCTTTAACCAGTTCCTTATCCGTCCTTCAATTCTCACATTAATCCCCATCATCTCCAATTTAACTAATAATTTTCCATGTGGAATTGTATCATATGCCTTACTGAAATCCAGGTAGATTAGATCTGCTGCATTTCCTTTCTCTAAAAAAATGTTATCTTCTTCTCAAAGAAAGATCAGGTTGGCCTCCAGCTCAGCTCTGCCTCTGGGATGCTGCTCCAGCTCCTCTCCCCAGCTCGAGGCTGCTGCACTCCCTCTGGCTCTGCCTTATTGTCTCCTGGTAGCCCCAGCTCACACACAGAGATTGGGCCCTGGGCTCTTGACTCCCTCACTGGCCTACCTGCCCTGTCAATCCAACTAACTTGGAGTGCTTGCCTCTTCCAATTGGATCTGGGGACCTGTCAGTCTCAGGATCCTGACTCCCTTTCGACCCTTCCCCTGTTTCCTGGTATTGGGAGAGGCTAACCAAAAATAAAACCAAAACAACCCACTAAATTTCAGCAAGGGGCCAAGAGCACCATTACAAAAACTTACACTGACTTCCACAGGGCCAGGATTTTAGCCCCAAACTTCGGCAAAATAACTTAAGACACTGACAGACATCACCTGTAAAAACATTTCAGTCTTACCTTATACAATGTGACTTCAGTATCCACAACGCTCCCTACATTTACACAGGGAATACTGTAAATACACCTCTACCCCGATATAACGCTGTCCTCAGGAGCCAAAAAACCTTACCGGGTTATAGGTGAAACTGCATTATATCGCACTTGCTTTGATCCGCCAGAGTGCGCAGCCCCGCCCCCCCCGGAGCACTGCTTTACCGCGTTATATCCAAATTCATGTTATATCAGGTCACGTTATATCGGGGTAGAGGTCTACTGAGAAAACATACACTAATTATCTAAGTCAAGAATAGGAAGATTTTAAGGGTGACCAGTATACAATGGGCACAATTCTAACCACAAACATTTATGATCAAGCAACACTTGTGGTGTTCATTATGCTGTATTTTGAATGGGAAATGTTGCAGCTACAACAGCAAGTGTAACTACTACATGTGGTAAGTATCCAGTCTTTTTATAATGACCACTATATGTTTCTGTCTTTGGAGATATTGTTCCTAAAATTTAATTTAAACCTGTCTTCTTACATAGACTCAGATGACATCTGCTGCTGAGGAACAAAATATCTTATAATATATACACCATCCCACAAGAGTCTATATTTTAATAGGACAAAGTGTAAATTCAAAACATAATTTTGTTTTTTCATTTTAAAATTGAAACTATGTGAAGATTGATATGTTTTTACCTGCAGTAAAATTTTCTGAAAATTCACACATCTTTCTCCCATATATATTAAGCATTGCTGTTTCACTGCTGCACAGGCAAAAATAAATATTTATTCAGACAAGAAGTTAGATGTTTATGGTCAATACTATTCCTTAGTCAACTGCAAAAACGTGTTTTGAATGACAATGCAAAGGGGAGCCTACTTTTCCTTTTACTAGCTTACATACCTTAAATAAGTTCATGCTGGTGATCTCAGCCAGACTTGCAATCAAGAACCATGAGTCCTGCCTTGAACTTAAAAACCTGATACTTCTAGCACCATAAACTGCATCTGCCACCAGAAACAGACACAACCTCTTCTCTTTTTCACTTTTTTAGTTAAAGCTAACCTACTTGCTGTAACAGTCTGTACTTACAATTTAATTCTATATTGTCATTTAAAGGCCAAAATATTTGAGAACCACTAGGATTTTTCCATCCCTTTAAAGGGGAAAAAAATACAAAACCAGAAACAGATGTTTTATAATGTATTGCATTTATTTTGGCCACCCATAAAGCTGCGGATCATGTTAGTGCCAACCAATTTAATAGTACCAGAATTCTACAGAAACGCTGTATAATACATATATTAGAAGGATTGGTGGGGGGCTGCCTTTCACTAAAACCCTACTTAATAAGTAATTTCCTATTTCGGGAAAATAAAATAGGAATTACTGCACACGTGAGTGGTAATCACTGCCACTTGATCAGCTACCCCAGTGATCTGGGAACTTTATGCGGCTTTTTATATTGCTATTCCCATGAAAGGATAACTTGAAAACTGGTGTGTTAGATGAAAAATAGAAACATCTGAAGTTAAACCGTTCAGAATAATGTCATATAAATAATATTCAATATGCTGATATTGTACAGTAAATGAATAATCTAGCTATTTAGCAACTAAAGAAGAAGTTCCCGCAAAGTAAGCAGTACTTATCCAAACACACATCAGGATTTAGCCAGAGTTTTTGTGTAGTAACACTTATTTTTCCCTGTCTGTGAATCCAAGCAAAGGCATTTCTAAAGTTAAACCCATGAGGCTAACCGTTACCATAGTACTTACTGATAAGGTACCTACCTCGTGAAACTTACAGTTACAAACTTTACTGCAACTTCTCCTGCATCCATTGTTATTTAGACTGAAAAGTCATTTCTCGATATCAGTACCATTTTAGCAGAATACCTTCAATACAGTTCTACACAGAGTAATATGACGATCTTAAACAACAGAGAATAATTGGCCTCTGAACATTTTTATTGTTTGACAATTTGCTGCATGGACTACAGAACACAAAGTGGGTATAATTTGCTGCCAGAAACATATTCAGAAAAACCATAAGAAAAAAAGTAACTATATTTTTAATAAGACAAACAGTGGTATTCAAAATTATTAGCTGTACATGTTGGCTTGCTGTCCAAGTAGTCAAAGATAATTTGTATTTTTTTCCATCTTCCCTGTCAGACGTGGGGAAGAAAGTGGATTACAAAAGTTAATGAAAAAGTAATAAAAAGCAAAGTCTTGACAATTCAGTAAACCTATCTGCAGCATTTACAGGATTATGTTCTCAGAATGCAAGTTGTTGACGAAATGATACCTTTAAAAATAAAAAAGGCTAATGACCAAAAATTCCTTTTGACTTAATAAACAATATAAAGATCATCATTCCACTACCAAATCTGTTGTTCATACCAAGCCTACATACAGAAAGCTTACTTTTACTCACAGGGACGTTAAAAAGCAGTCTAAAACCCAAATATTCTTTACAATTATTGATCCAGTTAAATATTTGTATTACTTTTCTTTTATAATGCCTTCCTTCCCAGAAAGAAACACTCCACTGTGCCTGACACAACCAGAATGCCAATAGTACCTCCCCAATATGCTGACAGAAGACTGTAATTCATTTAAATTATGCAATTGGATTCCCACAGCTGGCCCACTTGCTTGGCTCAGAGCTGAATACAGTGTCAGTGATCCTTTCTGCTAATATTGTCCTAGCTCCTGACAAGGGAATAAATCTAACAACTTATACTGAAGTTTTAAGGCTAATTAACAGAGCAAAAAATGCTAACATGAGCGACAAAAGCTGGTTAACAGTGACCATGGGATTGATGCTGCCAGCAGACTTAGCATTTTCCATATTTTCCTTGGCATTTTGCAGAGTGATAATATATATTTTAATTCTCAGGACATTTCTTATCATTTGTTTGACTGGATTTGGTGACAAGTTAAAAACAAATCTGGATGAAAATACAGCTACAAGAAAACCCCTGGCTCTCAGACAAGTAATCAACAAGAAAACATGCAGATTTATCACTTTGGGGATAAGGGTCAGGAGGAGGGAGTAGAGGGGAGAATATTTGAATTCTATGTAGCTTTCCACAAACAGCCTTTAGGATTCTTGTTTCTGGCCTACCTGGACATTACCAAAACATTTTTATCATAGCAGACAAAAAGGTAGGAACTGAATTGCAAACAGTTAAAACTGAAGCTCACTATAATGCAAAATTAAAACATGCTTCTCTAGTTAAGCTACATAGACACAATAAAACAAAGCCTTCACAACCACCTGTAATAATATGCCTGCTCAGCCAGCAATTCCAAAGTACTGAGCAATACAAGGTAGACATTTTCTGCAGCTGCTTTTACATGTACATTTCTGCCAAATTGTTGTCTCATCTCTTCTTACCTTCACGTTAGTCCGGAGCGCACAGTAACATGCAAAAAACATTGCAGTAAACAAGGAGCATATGGACCAGTATTCAGCTTCTCTGCTCTGCACAAACGGAACACACACGATCCTGAGCATGTGCTACTAAGGAGCATCCGTTCTCTCTGTCAGTTTGAAAATGCATTGATCTCTGTTTTTCTGACTACAAAAAGACATGTCTTGAAGGCACTGAGTGAAAGCTATATATCTCTTCATCGGCTATATATAGCATTATGCCCAGTAATTTCAATTAGCAGACAATTCTGCATCTGAAACTTAGACCTCAGTTGCTTTTCCTTCCAGCATTTTAAATTTGGGGAGAATATAAAACGGGGGAGGGGGCAAAGACGCACCTAGAGGGGAAAGGTGAGGAATTAAAATTTAACCAGTTACTAATATTTCCGTATGGCTTTGGGTTTTTGTTTTTTTTAAATATTTTACCAATGGAATAAATTTTACATGTGGGAAATGAAGAAAGGACTCTTTCTGTTCTGAGATTTACTGTAGACTCTGCAATGTTTCTGTCTAGTCTTGTTAAAGATGCAGCATCCCTTTTAACAAAGACAACGTCATCAACTATTACAGATTCAACACGTTCTACTTACAAATACAGTCTCTGATTAGGGACAATGGCTGGCTGGTTTATTAATGTTTCCTCAAATGCAAGTTCAGTCCACTGTGCTAATCTATTTTTAAATGGCTAAAAAGTCCCACCTACTCCTTCACCCTCATTTAATAAAAATGCAATGAACTAGTTATAAAAATCATGAATCTCCTTGTGCTCCTAGCTAAGAACACGGACCATCGGCTTTAAAAGCTATGTTTTCTTGTCTGGCTGGGATTACAGACAGAGAAAAATTAAAATGAAAGCAGAGAATCCCAGTGAAGATTGTACCTCACATTTTGCAACTACTAACTCTGAATGTTCAGATATCTTACAGAAAGATGAAACCCAGAACCTAGCCAGAAGGCTAAACCTTAATTCACAAGCACAAAAATAAGATGAAATCACTCCTCTCACTCCTGTCAGCCACAGGATGCTACCAATTAACTGATTGTTTACTGGTCTGAAAGGACATGAAGTCCAAAGCAAGGATCCAACTCTTCATTTCCAGCACTGGAAACCACTAACATTCACACTGGATTAAGAAGCTGTCTTCAGAAATAAAACCGGAAAAGACTTCCCTCCCACTGCCCTCCCCCTCCCCACTGCAGCAGATAACTGTGGGAGGAAAAGAGCAGTAAAGGCTTCACTACCACCTTCCCTATCAGCACAGAGCAATTTGTGTAGGATAAGCATAACTTAATAGGAAAATCTTCAGTGACTTTTAGGATTTTTAAAAATAATGGTTTACATAAACCCTCCAGAAATCTGCAGAGATGCTGAAACCCTGCCAAAGTCAGGGAGTATTTTTTTTTGTGGGCAATGAGGTGAAGAAGCTTAAACAGAAAGACATGCATTTAAAGAAGAACAATTAGGGGAAGGGGAAAGACAGCATGTTTTTCAGCTTCTCCACAGTGACTGGCACTAGGAAACTGTCGTCAATTCCGAGTGAACAGCTATTTTTAGTCTGTCATTATTTGTGCCTTTTATTAGGAATGAAAAAGGCAATGGTGTTTAAAGCTAGATGTTACTCTATACTGTATCCTAAAACAGCTACTTAATTTGATTCCCATTTATGTCTGTCATACAAATATAGGTAATTAGTAATCACAACCACCAGCATAAGCAATGACTTCCGGAACAAAACTCTTATTCTACAACTTTTATTAGCAATTAACCAGGAGTCTAGCTGCCCTGGTCAATATCGCTATCACATCTCAAAGTTACAGTAGCTCACAGACCTCTGCTGCAGCAATTCCCAATAAATGAGCCACAACATAGTAACATGTTGCTCAGCAAAAAATATTGGAGATTTAATTGATGTTTACTCCTTCACTTATCAAGTGAATAAAGAGGGAAAGAAATCGCAGTTTTATTTCTCAGTGCGGTACATTAACAATTAAAATTAAGCATCTAATTCGTTGGTAAAAAAAAATCACAGATCTTGGGGAATTGTGATCCACCAGAGAAATCTGACTCAAAAAAGCAAAGATGAATAGATGTACAGACCTGAAGCTGCTCCTAGGCAAGGATCAGGCAAGCATGTATATTAGGGGTGGCCAACCTGAGCCTGAGAAGGAGCCAGAATTTACTAATGTACATTGCCAAAGAGCCACAGTAATACGTCAGCAGCCCCCCCATCAGTCCCCCCCACCTGCTGCTCCCAGCACCTTCCGCCCACTGGCAGCCCCACTGATCAGTGCCTCCCCCTCCCTCCCCGCACCTCCCAATCAGCTGTTTCGTGGCATGCAGGAGGCTTGGGGGGGGGAGAAGAGGAGAGAAGGGGGAAGAGAGAGGACACGGCAGGCTCAGGGGAGGGGGCAGGAAGGGGTGGAATGGGGGCAGGGCCTGTGGTAGAGCCAGGGGTTGAGCAGTGAGCACTCCCTGGCACATTGGAAAGTTGGCACCTGTAGCTCTAGCCCCAGAGTTGGTGCCTATACAAGGAGCCGCATATGAACTTCTGAAGAGCCGCAGATTGGCCACCCCAATGTAGATGCATATGAAAATCAAGTTTAGGCCAGGACAGATGCCTCCTTTCTACCAAATGGATTACTGAAGACTTCATTCAGGAAAGTCTCTGAATCACTCTTATACTGCATGGTCTTAAAAAGTTAAGATTTCAAAATTAAAAACAAACAGGAAAATAGCAATTTTACTAAAAGAAAACAGAACAGTGTAGACATAAAAATGCATCTTGTATGACTTCTAAGTGATCACCTGCATAAGAGATACTTAGGGCAATGGCAAATAATACAAAGTCCCATCCCCAAGTCTTTACAAAAGAAAAACTCACATTGCCTTCAGCTGTTTGGGGAAAAAGAAGAAGTCTTCCAGGAAATGGCAAGACCCTGACCTTCATACAGAGCAGACACCTGTTCCTGTGATAGCCAGCTGGTACATAAAGACTGAGGCATTTGAGTGGTAGCAAGAGAATCAAAACCTCCAAGCAAACCATCAGGAGGTTAATTTGACGGGGGCTGGATCATGTAAGCTACACAAACTGATCCCTGGAGCATTTTTGCATTGTGGCATGTACATTTCTTAGTCCAATAATCTAATTTTTTAGGTACTGCTCTCTTCAGAAATGAATGTATTTTATAATGCCTAGGCCCCGGTCTTGAGCATCTAATGGTGGTTATAATGCCTGCCCTTGGCACAAAGCTGATAATAGGAAGTCCACAACAGGGCAAAATCTCTACATGCAGAGGTGCTGTCAGAGCTGCCAAAATTTCACTGAAGCCTTCAGGGCTTCTTTAAACACAAGACCACAGGAAAGAGCCCCACTGGAAGCTAGAAGTCCAAAAAGCCACAGAAGTATCTGTATCCGATAGATATAGACCCCTTTTAAACAGAGGCACAACATGCAGAGCCCTGCATATCCTGAGGCTACGGCGGAATTACCTTTGGCTGTGGAATGTTGCCATTACTTTATGATCAGACACCTCTCAGAAAGGAAAAAGGAGGCACTCTGACACTGTACTTGCTCTGTGCGGGCTCAGGCAGAAGAAGCAAAATGCCCTATGAGTGAGTGCTCGATCCTGTGAGGTTCTGAGCATGCTGCGCTTCCATTAGATGATTAGGAGACAACACTGCTGTACTAGGTGATATGACTGTTCTTAGCATCAGGCAGACTGAATTGCATAGTAAAGCAGTGTATAATAATAGTATAGGAGGAACATGGCAATGGTAGCAGCATATCCCAACAAGAGAAAAAGGGTGAAACCTACTATAGGGGCCCCTGCAATGCCCTCCACACCACTTAAGTACCAATCTCTGGTTTAAGCATCATGAAGGTCCTTCAAAAGAATTCTCTGGAATGGGGTGAATTTCACCCAAGATTTGGGAACACCATCAAATAGACACAAGCAGTTTGGGAGCTACCAGGTCCAAGAAAAAGCCACACAGTAACCCAGATGAGAGAAAGAAAGAAGGAAACTGAGAAGAGATGTCCTCACCCTTCTCCTCAACAAACAGGAGAGAATAGCTTCCTTCCCCAAAGGGAGCAGAGCATGGGCAAAGAGATGCTCTCTGATACGATGTAAGAAGAGAGTTAGACATAATTGTGGAGATTTTTCAAGGTCAACCAGGATATTTAGCCACACAATTCCTATGAGTAGGTCTCAGTGTCTGTCACGGAGGCCGCGGAAGTCACGGATTCCGTGACTTTCCACGACCTCAGTAACTTCTGCAGGGGCCAGTGTGGCTGACCCCAGGGCCGCCCAACCAGCTGGCTCTGGGGCCACTGCTCAAGCAGCCCCAGAGACAGCCACACCAGCCACTGTTCCAGCCCCCAGGCGGCCAGCCAGAGCAGCCGTGGTCTGCAGTCCCGGGCTGTGATCCCCGGGCAGCTGTCTGGAGCAGCTGCAGCTCCAGGAAGTGGCCTCTGGACGGACAGATGGAGCATCCATGGCCACAGGCAGTAGCAGCCACAGTCCGTGGCCCCGGCCTGCGGTCCGTAGGCAGCCGGACGGAGCAGCCACAGTCCGTGGTCCTGGGCAGCGGTTCCCAGCCAAAGCAGCCATGGTCTGTGGCCCCTGGTGCGGTTGGCCCTGGGTGCCCCCCACAGCAGTGGCCCCTGGGACATCCCCACAGCAGCCACCCACACACCCCTGACACCCCCCCATCCCAAGATTTAAACACAGGTATTTTTAGTGTAAGTCGTGGACAGGTCACAGGCGGTGAATTTTTGTTTATTGTCCATGACTTTTACTAAAAATACCTGTGACTAAATCGTAGCCTTACCTATGAGTATCAGCAGTGACAACTACAATCTTTGTATGTGTGCATGTCCTGATCATCCTTCCCCACGTACTTTTTTGATATTTCTGTCTTTTGGACTCTGTCTTTAAGGTCAGAAGGGACCATCATGATCATCTTGTCTAACCTTCTGCACATTGCAGGCCACAGAACCTCACCCACCCACTCCTGAAACAGACCCCTAACCTCTGGCTGAGTTACTGAAGTCCTCAATTCATGGTCTAAAGACTTCAAGTTACAGAGAATTCTAGTTTAAACCTGAAAGTGACCCGTGCCCATGCTGCAGAGGAAGGTGAAAACGCCCCAGGGTCTCTGCCCATCTGACCCAGAGGAAAATTCCTTTCTGACCCCAAATATGGCGATCAGTTAGACCCTGAGCAGATATCTGGGAAAGAATTTTCTGTGGTAACTCAGCTGTCCCATCTAGTGTCCTGTCTCCAGCCGTAGGGGATTTTTGCTACTGGCAGTCACCAATGGGCCATATGCCATTGTAGGCCTTCTCATCATACCATCCCCTCCATAAAATTATCAAGCTCAGACTTTAAGCCACTTAGGTTTTTGGCCCCCACTTCTCCCCTTGGAAGGCTGTTCCAGAAGTTCCTGATAGTTAGAAATCTTTGCCTAATTTCCAGCCGCAGTTTGTTGATGGCCAGTTTATATCCATTTGTTCTTGCGTCCACATTGGTGCTTAACTTAATAACTCCTTTCCCTCCCTGGTATTTATCCCCCTGATGTATTTATAGAGATCATTCATATCTCCCCTCAGCCTTCTTTTGGTTAGGCTAAACAAGACAAACTCTTTGAGTCTCCTCTCATAAAGGTAGTGGTTTCCATTCCTTGGATCAATTCTACTTTCAGAGCACGGCTTCACCTATGTAACTCCTGTTTCACACTAGTGTATCAACTCTACTGCAACACACCTACTTTATAGTACTGTAACAACTCCCCTGCCTGACTCCAATTTTACACCAGTGCAACACCATTGATTTCAATGGAAGCCTACCCATGTAAAACTGGAGTAACCCAGCAGGGAAACAAGCTCTGTGTTAATATTTTAGAGATATGATAGTGCAAGATCACATGCTTGCGGTGACTGAACTGGTAAAAGCATACAATTAATTCAAAATTAAGACTAAAACCTAAAGAAGTTTATATAATTCATACAGTATATATTTATTTTTACACTGTTTTGCCAGAAAACTTCAACATGCTGAACATGTCAGTGTCAGTGGGCAGGAGTTGCAGAAAACAGTGCTTTGCTACAGATTTCAGGTCTAGCATAGCATGGATTCACAGGGCTTTTATGGAAAAACATATCTTGCTGCAGGAACTACTAGGCTGGGGCCTGATTCTATACAAATTTGTTATTTAGCACTTGGAACTAGTTGTGGTAGTGACAGTAAGTATTTGCAGGACAGGGCTTTTAGATTCTCTGTTATAAATCCATAGTGAGGCAAGGGAAACTGACAAGCAGAGGTGCTAAAATAGTGTTTTGAACAGAGTGGATCTTGAAATTTCCAGAGAGAGTGAGTGAGAGAAGCTGAATAAATTATTCACAGGTTACCTCTCTTCAGTACTATAAAGGCATTCCAGACACACTGCCATTATTATGTAAAGGTTGCTATGGCAAATATCTTCTTGCATTTCAGGCCAGTAAATAACGAAGACTTTTCCCTGGGCAGGTTTAACTTAAGCAACAGCCTTCCCTAATAGTGCTTTGGTTCTTTTTTCCCCCCCCTCTGGAATCTGATAAATACAAAATTATCTGGTTGTCAAGTACTTAATACCCCATTCTTGATTTGATCACCATTTTATTGGTTTCCTGTCCTCTGTGGTGGTATAAGGGAAAGGGTTTGATGGGATATTTGAGAAAAACATAATCTACTTGGAAACATGCGTCTGACGAAGTGGGAGCTTATGCGCCAATCGTCTGTTAGTCTATAAGGTGCCACAGGACTCTTTGTCGCTTTTTACAGATACAGACGAACACGGCTACCCCTCTGATACTTGGAAACAGTTTCTCTTTATAAAATATATGTATTTTTATGAACCAAGCCTTTGTGGTTAGAATTTCAAAACAATGCCATATATCCATTTATAGGTAGATCTAAAGAAAGCAAATGGAAGCAAAAACCAAGTTTTAAATAAACAATGTCCTGGTCTTAAATAGTGGTCCTGGTCCTGAGCAATGTCTGTCTTCAACTCACTTAACAGAAATGGGCTTCTCTTTGTGTCAGCAGGCTATAAAACTTAACTATGAAAAAGAAGGAACAGAGATCCAGAATGAAGGGGGCTTCGGAAGGCACCTGAAGAAGGCTTCTAACACTAATTTATGGCCCCATTTGGCCCTCAGTATGTACTATCAACTAGAGCTGAGCAAATCCTGGATTTTTTTGTTTGCTGGCAATTCAAAATTATAATACGAAAATTAGTTTTTGGTAAAATTGAAAACAATTATTTTCAAAATGTTCAGTAAATCAAGAACTCCAAAAAATGGTTTAGGTTCAGTTTTGATTTTGACCATTTTAAAACACTGATCATTTTAAAAAATAAAGTTAAAGAAAAAATGAAAAATGTCTCATTTCAAAAAATGTTGAAACAAAACATTGATTTTTTTTCAAGAGTTTTTTTTTATTTAATTTTCTTCTTCTTAACCAAAACAATCTGCTAAAATCAACCCAAATTGATGTAATGTTTTGGCATTGCAAAATCTACAGTTTCATCGAGAAAAAGTTTTGGTTGAAAATTTTTGGCCAGCTCTATCTACAATCCACTTGTCAGCATGTATTTACAAAGCCTGGCTCTTCAGTTCACACGATGGTAACTCCTGTTTTTTGCTTTGGAGGTCATCCATTTAATCCCTATTATGGCAGCCGTCACATGTCCATATTGTATTCAGTGACTAAAGGACAATAGCAGTCTCCCCACTGAATTTATGATCTGACAATAGCCTTCTAAAAGGGATGTATCCCCAGGTTCACAAATAATTTCAATGCCACATAACACTTGCTTTTGAAGTTCCTGTTCTTAACAATGAAAGTTCATTGTGCAGGTCAATTACACAAATTAGGTGAATTTAGCAAAACACTAACATTGTTGGTAATGCTATCAACTTTCCTAAGTGATTTCCAGCCTGTACTACAATATGGGGCCATAACCAGGGCCGGCGTTTCTACTAGGTGACCCTAGGCGGTCGCCTAGAGTGGCAGGATTTGGGGGGCAGCATTTTGCTGTCCTCGGTGGAAATTCGGCAGCGGGGGGTCCTTCTGCTCTGGGTCTTCGGCGGAAGTTCGGCGGTGGGTCCTTCACTTGCTCCGGGACCCACCGCCCAAGTGCCCCGAAGACGCGGAGTGGAAGGACCCCCGCCGCCGAATGCTCAGAGGAGGAGTGCTGCCACCTAGGGCAGCAAAAACCCTGGGCACCACTCCTGGCCATAACCATAAGGAAATCCATGGTAAAGATTCAAAGGCCAACATCCTCAGAGAGCACTAAAACATTTGAAGCTGCATGGGCCGTTATAAACTCCATCAGCACAACTCCCAAAAGTTACACGCTCCTCCATCCAGCATGGTGTGCAGAGGGGTTGTTGCTTTCCTGAACACAGAGGAATGTACAAGATTTATTTTCATAACTCATAACAAGTATCAGAGGGGTAGCCGTGTTAGTCTGACTCTGTAAAAAGCAACAGAGGGTCCTGTGGCACCTTTAAGACTAACAGAAGTATTGGGAGCATAAGCTTTCGTGGGTAAGAACCTCACTTCTTCAGATGCAAGTAATGGAAATCTCCAGAGGCAGGTATAAATCAGTATGGAGATAACAAGGTTAGTTCAATCAGGGAGAGTGAGGTGCTCTGCTAGCAGTTGAGGTGTGAACACCAAGGGAGGAGAAACTGCTTCTGTAGTTGGATAGCCATTCAGTCTTTGCTTAAACCTCTCCAACGCATCATCAGTGATCTACAACCCATCCTGGACAATGATCCCTCACTTTCACAGACCTTGGGAGGCAGGCCAGTCCTTGCCCACAGACAACTCGCCAACCTTAAGCATATTCTCACCAGCAACCACGCACTGCACCATAACAACTCTAACTCAGGAACCAACCCATGCAACAAACCTCGATGCCAACTCTGCCCACATATCTACACCAGCAACACCATCACAGGACCTAACCAGATCAGCTACAACATCACCGGCTCATTCACCTGCACGTCCACCAATGTTATATATGCTATCATGTGCCAGCAATGCCCCTCTGCTATGTACACTGGCCAAACTGGACAGTCACTATGCAAGAGGATAAATGGACACAAGTCAGATATCAGGAATGGCAAAATACAAAAACCTGTAGGAGAACACTTCAACCTACCTGGCCACACAATAGCAGATGTAAAGGTAGCCATCTTACAGCAAAAAAACTTCAGGACCAGACTCCAAAGAGAAACTGCTGAGCTCCAGTTCATTTGCAAATTTCACACCATCAGATCAGGATTAAACAAAGACTGTGAATGGCTATCCAACTACAGAAGCAGTTTCTCCTCCCTTGGTGTTCACACCTCAACTGCTAGCAGAGCACCTCACCCTCCCTGATTGAACTAACCTCGTTATCTCCATACTGATTTATACCTGCCTCTGGAGATTTCCATTACTTGCATCTGAAGAAGTGAGGTTCTTACCCACGAAAGCTTATGCTTCCAATACTTCTGTTAGTCTTAAAGGTGCCACAGGACCCTCTGTTACTCATTATAACAAGACAGTCTGATCTTTATATTGTGCACTCACTTTAATATGCATGTCTGCTAAGTAGTAGAGTTTGGCCCTTAAGGAGTTCAGGCCTTCTGAGAGTCAATCCAATGAAAGAGAGAGACATCAGAAAACCTACATGGTTAGAAACCTATGATTATTTAGTCAAAAATAAAATTTGGATTTTCCGTGGTGGTTTCAAAATACTGGAGAAATTTTGTATATATTTTTTTTATGATTTGCCATTGATACAACAGTTGTGAATTAACATTTTACTCTTTTAGTTTATGGAGTATAAATGCACTAGTTTAGCTAAGCATAACATCCATATTTCCATGGTAACAGTGTGAATGAAAGAGGAATAGACCTCCAGTGTTCTACTGCATTGATTTTTTAATTACAACAATTCTATTTTAAGAATGACTGTATTTTTCCTCCAATAAATACATTTAAAAAAAAATCAAACCATTGTTATCCTAAAGCTGCATAAAGAACCTGTTTTATTTTGTATTGTACTTGATAAAACACTGTACATGTCAAAGAGCTAGTATTTTACTCCTTCTACAATAATTTTAGGGGAGGAAACAATTAAAAAAGGAGTTGATGTCAAAGTGAAAAACATGAGATAAAGTTGTGTAACATCTATTCTAATTTGTGCACTATGCTTTCACATACACACAGGGTCATGTTTTTTAAAAGTGTACCTGATATTTTCCCCTAAGGAGAAAAGCTGTGACAGGTTGTACAGGCTGAGGAGAGTGAAATGGATGAACATCCATAAGCCAAGAAATACTTTGCCCCAGTTTCTATTTTGGATGTCACATTGCTTTGGATTCATTGGACACCAATTATCAGCCTTAAATGTCAGTGAATACCAACCATAAATCTAGGTAACAAGATATGTAACAAATTATTCTGAAACTACAGTCTAAATTTTATCAGTACTTGAAAAACTAAATCAAGTCTTCACAACATTTAAACTTTTGGATGATTAACAACTGGAACAAACTACAAAGGGAAGTGGTAGATTTTTCCATCTCTTGAAGTCCTCAAATCAAGATTGGATACCTTTCTGGAAGATTCGCTTTAGAAAAACAAGTTATTGGGCTCAATACAAGGGTAACTGAATGAAATTGAATGGCCTGTGATATACAGGAGATCAAATTAGATGGTCTAATGGTCCCTTCTAGCCTTAAAATTTTAAACTTAGCTAATTTTTTGTTTAATGTTTTAATTTTTTTTAAATTTGCAATATAGGCAAGAAAGTGGATTTATAGTGATAAATGTGAGAAGCTTAATGTATTTAGCTTAACAAAGGGTACGTCTATACTTACTTCCTGGTCCGGATGTAAGCGATCGATCTTCTGGGATTGATTTATCGCATCTTGTCTAGACGCGATAAATCGATCCCGGAAGTGCTTGCCGTCGACGCCGGTACTCCAGCTCAGCGAGAGGAGTATGTGGCATCGACGGGGGAGCCTGCCTGCCGGGTCTGGACCCGCGGTAAGTTCGGACTAAGAACCTTAGTCCGAAGTGCGGAGTTAGCGTGGACCAGGCCAAAGAGAAGATTAAGGAATGACTTGATTACAGTCTATATGTACCTACATGGGGAACAAATTTTTAATAATAGACTCTTCAATCTAGCAGAGAAAGGTAGAACATGATCCAATGGTTGGAAGCTGAAGCTAGACAAATCCAGACTTGAAATAAGGCATAAATGTTTAACAGTGAGTGTAATTAATCACTGGAACAATTTACCAAGGGTCATGGTTTAAATGACATTATTCAAAAACAAAGTCAACATGAAACATTTTTACTTTAATCAACATTATAGAAAAGAAACAAGAAAGATGAAATTCATTTTGACATTTTCACATCTAAAATTTCGTTGAAATTGACACATTTCCATGAAACATTTCGATTTAGACTGAACTTCATTTTCCATTTGAGAATTGTTCCAGCAAAAAAAATTTTAATAGCTCTAATAATCAACTTCTAGCAGCAGGTTAAAATGGTATATTTTTAAATATTAAGCACTGTACAGTAAATTTCTAGTAGCAATAAATGCCTGCACTCTTATCCGCAAAGTTGCTCTCTCTCCCCTCTTCAGTATTCTCTAGAATTAAATGGAATGAGGACCCGACAATAACAAGGAACATCTGGAATTGAAAGAGACTTTAAACTGCAAATTACTGCTATACCCTAATGACATTTTACTAAAGCTGACCAGCTTTAATAACCCTGTCTCCCTAACCTCCAATAAATTCTCAATACATTTGGTAACTTATTTGGTTACAAGATGATCTGTGAATAGTTTATTACCCCTGTGGTCAAAATTCTTGTCTGAGATCTATACTGTAGTACCCGAGTTTAGTATCCTACTCTCCTTACATGCAGGACAAGACTGGGGAATGTGTGCATGCAGAGAGCAGAATACAAACCTTGACTACAGCCATACTGATCTGAAAGGAAAATGTTCCCGTTCCCTTAATACTTTATTTAAGTCTTGCTGCTAACACTCTTTGACCGAGAGAAGTCACAGCATACCCATTTCATATAGTAGCCAACAAAATAGAAAAACCCCAGGAAAACTGGGCCAAACTCTATTCTCATTGTCACAACATGAGTAACTGTTTTGACTTCAGTGGAGTTACTACAGTTCTCCAGCAGTGTAAGAGATCCCAATCTGGCCTACAGTATTCAGCACACTAAAAATAAAATGCTATATATTGGGTGAAATCCTGGAGTCTATGGAGTCAATGACAAAAGAATCCCATTGACTTCAATTGGGCCAGGATTTCACCCATTTTCTTTAATGTAAAACAAATTTCTGCAATAATGTGTACATTTGGGTTTGGACTACCGTTTTTAAAAGCATAGTGCTCCCACATTATCTTGATGAGACTGAGGGTGTCTGATTTCCACTTGCTTTCTCATGGTAGACATGGAGTAGTCAGTCACTGTGACAATTTATCATCAGTTTTTACTACAACACAAGCATATAGGGACAAAATTAGAAAGGACAAGGCACAAAACAAGATTAAACTACCTATGGACACAGAGGAACAAGAAAACATTTTGAAAATATATTAGAATACACTAGAGGAAGCCCAAGGACAGAGAGGAATCCCATTATTCAATTAAAAGGGAAAGACAATAACAGAAAATGCAGCAATAGCCTTTTTGTTTCAGTTTTCACCAGAAAGGTTAGCAGTGGTTGGACGACTGACATAGTGAACATCAGTGTAAATAGGGTAAGATCTGAGGCTAACACAGGGAAAGAACAAGTTAAGAATTACTTAGACAAATTAGATGTCTTCCAGTTGGCAGAACCTGATAGAATACACCCTAGAATAATTAAGGAACTAGCTGAAGAGATTTCTGAGCCATTAGCTATTATCTTTGAAAACTTGTGGAGAATGGGAGAGATCCCAGAGGACTAGAATGTGTAACTATCTCTAAAAAGGGAAACAAGGACAACCCAGGAAATTACAGACCAGTCAACTTAACTATGGTACCCAGAAAGATAATGGAGCAAATAATCAAACAAGCAATTTGTAACCATCTAGAAGATAATGATGTGATTAGTAACAGTCAACATGGATTTGTCAAGTACAAATCATGTCAAACCAACCTAATATCTTTCTTTGATGGGGTAACAAGCCTCGTGGTTAGGGGGAAGTAGTAGATATATTTCGGCTTTAGTGAGGATTTTGATATTGTCTCATATGACAATCTCATAAACAAACCAGGGAAATATAGCCTAGATGAACCTACTATGAGCTGTGTGCATACAGTGGGGCAGTTGCCCCACACCAGGAAGAGGAAGGGTTAAAGCAATTAGAGGAGGGCTCACTAAGCAAGCCAATCGGGAGGTGGCTTGTTGCAGCAGCCAATCGGGGCCAGAAGGAGCCATATATATAGGCCTACTCAACAGATCAGAGAGAGTCTCTTCCTAGCCTGCTAGGGAGAAGGACTGGCTGCCTAGGAGCACCATGACTAGAGCAGTGATGGGCAGGGTAGCAGAGCACAAGGAGCTTCTGTCTGATCGCTGCCAGATTGAGGCCCTGGAGGAAGGACAGATAAGGTGCTAGGCTGCTCCCACTTGCCCTGAGGGAAGTGACCAACACAGACTGCAGTTTGCCCCTGGAGCAAGGGACTACTAGACTGGTGAGTGCAGCAAGCCACGGAGGCGAGTGGCAGAACTATAAACTGCCAGTTTCCCTGAAAGGTGGGGGAGACAGCGGAGAGGACGCCACAGTCCGGGGAGCGACGAGGGTCACAGAGTGATGGAGAGGAGATGGCAAAGCGGAAGTAATGCCGAGCGAGACAGCACCGGAGGAGGGCGCCCTGCGGAAGGACTTGAGCTAACTTCAGAATGGCCAGCCGGAGGCCAGAGGTGGTGGGTCTGCACCACTACAGTGCACAACTACTCTGAGCATGGTTTTCTAAGCAGTTATCTATGGTTCACAATCAAGCTGGAAGGGCATATTGAGTGAGGTCCCACAGAGATCTGTCCTGGGTCCAGCTCTATTCAATATCTTCATAAATTATTTGGATAATGGCATAGAGTACACTTATAAAGTTTGTGGATGATACCAGGCTGGGAGGGGTTGGAAGCGCTTTGGAGGACAATTAGAATTAAAAATGATCTTGACAAATTGGAAAAGTGATCTGAAATAAATAGGATGACAGTCACTAAGGATGAATGCAAAGTACTCCACTTAGGAAGGAATAATGAATTGTACACATAAAAAATGGGAAATGACTGCCTATGAAGGAGTACTTCAGAAAGGGATCTGGGGGTTGTAGTCGATCACAAACTAAATGAGTCAACAAAGTAAAAAACTGTTGCAAAAAAATAGTGAACATCATTTTGAGATATATTAGCAGTAGTATTGTAACTGAGATATGAGAAGTAATTTATCTACTCTACTCAGCACTGATAAGGCTTCAGCTAGAGTATAGTGTCCAGTTCTGGGCACCACACTCAGGGAAAGATGTGGACAAGTTGAAGAATGTCCAGAGAAGAGCAACAAAATAATTAAAGGTCTAGACAACATGACCTATGAGGAATGGTTGAAAAAATTGGGTTTGTTTAGTCTGGAGAAGGGAAGACTGAGGACATGATAAGCATTTTCAAATACATAAGATTGTAATAAAGAAGAGGGTGATCAATTATTCTCCTTATCCACTGAGGACAGGAGAAGAAGCAATGGGCTTAAATTGCAGCAAGCAGGATTTAGGTTGGACATTAGGAAAAACTTCCTAACTGTCATGGTACTTAAGCACTGGCAGAATTTACGTAGGGAGATTGTGGAATCTGTCATTGGAGATTTTTAATAAAAGGTTAGACAAACACCTGTCAAGGGTAGTTTAGAAAAAACTTAGTCCTGCCTCTGTGCAGGGACTGGACTAGAGGACCTATTTTCCAGTCCTACATTTCTATTATTTTTTGCTTCATCACTCATCGCTTCCCAAACAGATTCAAACTGGAATCCACATGTCAAAATATGCCTTACTAGCTGCTTGTGAATGATGGTTGTCCAATCAAAGGAGCAGGCTCATTGGACATGTTATTTCATCAGCACATCACAATTATCAGATAACGGTATTTTTTCAGAATGCTATCTGAACAATTCCAACTAATTGTACTGAACGTGGATTCCTGTACAAATCTAATCCAACTAAGAGATTCATCACATCCCTGATTTCTATACATAAGCTTAACATACAGGCTACTGGTGGCTGCCCAGAAAACCAGCTTCTCCTCCCAGAGAGTTTGATCCTGATCTAGATGATAGCTAGATTGTGTGGGTCTCTGGTAGAGGAACAGCTGAAGAGTTGGAGGGCAGGAGATCTTCCCACTTATGTTTAGCTAAAAGAATTGGGGAAAGGATACTGAGAATAGTTTGTTAGTGACTCAGCAAGCCATGCCCATTGGGACTATAAAAAGGTTTCTTTCCTTTCAGAAAGAGGGAGGTTTGGAGGATCTGTTGTGAGAGATGAATCATGTCTAGAAAACAGAGCAGTAAATTTGCATTAGCCTCTCTCTGCTCTGGAAGAGAGAATACAGCTGGTAATTCTGAACCCTGATCATTTTGATTCTGAGTCATAAGAGACCAAAATAAGTGAAATAAAAATAAATAAATAAAATAAATACACACCCCCACACCCGGAGAAAATATTTTCCTCCTAACCAAGACAGCAGAGGAGTTCATCTTCCTACTTTTGACCCTTGGCCTTCCACAAAAACATATGATGTAGCAGAGTTTTTAATTAAATGGTTAATGGAGACTGTATATGCATGCACACACGTTTTCCTAAATTATGGTTCCAAAATGTACTTGTTAATAAATACTGCTCCTGAAAAACTTTGTCCAAACAGAATTAGGCTCGATCCCGCAATACTTAATGCATAGGTAGACCACTCCCTGCTGGTTTCAATGGGGCTATGTGGGTCTGCCAGCACACTACCCATTGTAGGATCAGGACCAGGCTGTGATCCTTTGTCCAATAAATGCAAATATTTTTTTCTTATCCATAAAGAAAATTGCATGGCATGAGTAGCCTTTTAGTGTTGTAATCACTAGGTTGCCACCGTAGGTCAATAATCCTTAAATCAAGGGTGCATGACTTTGTAAAGGATACTGTCTCGTTCAACCAGAAGTTATTGGGCTAGACGTAGACATCACTGGATGAAATTCTGTGGCTTCTGTTTTGCAGGAGTTCAGAATAGATAATCATAATGGTCCCTTCTGCTTTGTAGGGCATAGAGCTATCTTTATCATTTTACTCTACTTAGCAGTAACGCAAGGAACCTACAGGCCTGTAGCCTATAAGGCATTCGCTTAAGCAGATAGCATAAGGCTTTGAGGTCTATGAACTTCAGCACAAATAAGTGGCCCAACGATCACTCTGAGTTTTGGGGAACTGGGAATAGTGTGTTTAAGGGGGGAGTCTGTACAAAATGGTATCAGGTAACTGCAAGAACATTGAACAGATACTAGGCTGGGATAGTCTAGGCTAATATGTTGGCAGATGATTAACACGAACTTGCCTTGGCAACATATTGAGGTATATGGTAATAAGCTAAATTCATTAATACACCAACCTACACGATAAGGACACCCTTAGTTAAATATGGGCAAGGGAGGTTGGGGATTTGTATGAATATTCATGACAGTCCCTGGGCTCTATAATAGGCCAGATCACTGTGTAAAGAGTGTTCTGGACCATTGGGCTCATTCATTGTCTCTTTCCACGAGATCCTCAAGAAAGGGTGAGAGTATATATGAGGCAGGATACAAGCTACTACTTTAACTCTGTATTTTTGCTATCTTTTTATGTGGTTTGAAGATTTTGTGCCTTTAGTAATTGTGCTAATAAGAGTGGTTAAAGCTTTCCTGCGCACTCAGTGAGAGTGTCATTGTTGTGTACACTGCGGTTCCTAACCAGATATTGAACTTGATAATCTTGATTCTCTTATGTCTGATTCCGCTACTAGAACCCTACCATTACCAGCTCTTTCTATTATCGGTTTCCAATTAATTACCAATTTAATCAGTGACCACTAAAGAATTGGGCATCAGCCCTGAAAAATATATACGAGTCTTCTGCCAAACCAAATGACAAATCACAGCAGTGAAACATGCTGGATATGCCTGCAATTGATTCGTTATTACTAACTTTTGTAAAACCATGACTACATAAATCTTGATTTATGTTATTGTCTACTTCTTGCTCTATGCTTCTCTATAAATAGAGGAATTTGGTGCCAACTTTTTCTGGATATAGAAATTCTGCAATGACTAAAGTGCTAAAATTCAAAAGTAGATAAGTAATGATTAGAAATTTTAGCCATTTGCTAAAATTAAGATTTTTTTTAAAAATTGCTCATTAACCCTTTGAGGACTCTGACCCATAAATAAAAAAATTCCTCCACTTTCTGATACCACTCGGCACTAGATCATTCATATAATGTTCCAAATATTTTAAAGACCAACATCATAGGACCTCTTACCCACTGAAAGCCAAATATGTAATTAATTTTTCATGACCAGATAATCTCAGGCCTTGGTGAAATACAACTTTACTGAGGTTCAACATTGTGCAATAATATTCTGCTGGCATACTTAAAAGATGTGTCTATGGCAACATATTCCTATTATTGGGAACCTCTAACACCCACGTTCATATCTGAATATTTAGTCACAAAACTAACAAAAAAGTCAGTGCTTTATTTTAAAATCAGAGCAAAGATTGAAGCTCTTGTAAGCTACATTTTGTACCTACACACTGCAGTATAGAGTTCAGGTATGTACAATTATCCCTTATTATGAGAATCATGAAACACTTGAGACAAAGAGAGATTGGTAATGAAGAGTTTTACATTTTACTGTTCATTTCCAGGTTTTTGTTGCAATGAGGAAAACCCTTTAAATCATTTTAACACAGCTTTTCTGTGTGAATTAGAAATTTATTCCTATAATAGTAGGGCTATCATTGGTAGCAGCTACAGGTGGGGACTGGGAGCCAAGACTACTGGATTCTTTTACCAAGACAGTCTTTTCACTTGCTCTGATCTAAAGCAACTCACAATTTCTCTGTGACTCAGGTTACCCATATGGAAATTGGGTACAATTATAATAACTATTTCCAGTGGACACCACCTAAAAGTCAATAGCAGTTCCTATTGTAAGTCACAATCCAACCTGTCTCAACTCCATTATACTCCCTTATACTCTGCCTCTTAACACATATGAGAGAGTTAAAGAATAATACAAACATACTGTATTACAGAATAATGCTTCACTTGAATACTCTGTTTCGTTTTGGTCAGACAATCTCAAAAAGGACATAGAAGGAATAACAAATGTCCAGAGAAGGGCAACAAAAATCAGACATACAAATAATTATTCTGGGCAACAGTCTTTATAACTTACTCTGAGTATGGGGTGGTGCAGAGCTGCCACCATAATTCTTTCCAAAGGTTGATTGATAAAGAACTGAAAAACCCATAATGCAAGAAACTTCGATATAAAAAAATAGATCTTAGAAGTTCTTTACATAGATCTGGAGACTGTATAGGTTATATTGTAGTGAAGATCCAGAGAGATCATAGGAATTCAATTACCAAGATGACAGCAATGCTAAATTCCATAGGAGGGTGGGGGTTGCACAAATTCTCAGCCAGCATGGCAAAAGGTGGCTCAGCCAAACACCTTAGCCTTGCACCTTAGCCAAACACATTTGCTTTATTACAATGCTGAATAAGTGATTTAATTTGGAGTACAAGGCTTCAGTCCTGAAAAGACTTAAGCACATGCTTAACTTTATGTTCTGTAATCCCAAAATGGGGCTAACTACTAAGTGCATAGTTAAGCATGTGCTTAACTCTTTGCAGGACTGGGGCCTAAATATTTCTTTTATAATTAGGATATACTTCAGTTTATCTAGCCTCAATATCTGACATGCATTTCTGTGGTTTGTTTCAGGAAACATGACTTAACTTTTTTTATTGCCAAGTATGCAAAAGTCCTTAAAGCAATTATTAAATGTTTTCACACCAAGATAAGCCAAAGGTCCTAGGTCTTCACCAGTCGACCTCTTCTCTTTCAAAAAATAAAAAAGGCTTAAACAATTTCCCCCCTCGTAGTTTATTAGAATTTCATGTAGCATCTATGGGACAGATAATGTTATGCTACTTTTCCCTTTAGCAATAGGCAATGCTCCTCCAGGATAACATAAAACAAAAGATGGTTTAGTGAGAACTTCAGAACAGCGATACTGGGTCAGACCAATAGTCCATCTAGCTCAGTATCCTGTCTACCAACAGGAGCCAATGCCAGGTGCTTTAGTGAGAATGAACAGAACAGGCATCACATCGTAGCGATGATATCAAAATAGGAACCACATAAACAGGAAACAGAAAAGTAACAGAAGATGCTCAAAAAATGAGGTGTATGAATCATAAAATCATAGGACTGGAAGGGACTTCAAGAAGTCATCTAGTCCAGTTCCCCTGCACTCATGAGTTTTATGTCTGATCAAATGTGAGGCTGGGGTAGATAGAGAGGTTTCCTTCTGCGAGAACTCTCTCAGGGCTGTGTGCAAGATTATTCAGAGATTCATATATTCTACGGCAGGAAGGGACCGCTGTGATCATCTAGTCTGACACACCCCACCCCGAAATAACACAGGCCATTCCAGTTTGAACTACAGCATATCTTTTAGTTGTCAAAAGCATAGGGCACACTTTGTCCATTAAATGATGGAGGGATCCACAACAAGCAATTGATTTAATGAGCCCTCCCTTGGGGAAAAATGGCTTTGTTTCCTAGGGATTTGTGCCCTAAAGTGAGTGAGATGGGAGACTAAGATAAGTCCATTCCTCTGGAGAGTCTCTCCTGAGAATTTCAAGGAGGAAAGAAAGTGCAGGATCCGAGACTGGTTCACATTCTTCTTCCTCTGAAGAGACCCTGTCCAAAAAGAAGAGTGAGAAGGTGGATCTCTGTGTCAGGGGGCAGAGAAAAGATCCCTGGAAACGATGGAAAGAACAGCCAAGAACCCCAAAGAAAGAAGGGGTCCTACTTTGGATGTACCCTGGAGGAGAGGTGAATGAATTTCCCCCAACAAGAAAAGCAGAGGACATAAACGCTCAGTTTGATCCAGAGAGGGCATCCCCAGCTGAGACGGCAAGAAGAAATTGAATGTCCCACCTCCATGTGAATCGTGTCTTAGGGATCACCTTAAATTTAATGGGTTTTCCCAGATATCTTGATCCTCCAGGGGTAGACTCCTCTAATTTCCAATAATAATGGGGGCCTGCCAAAGCATGGTGCAAGCACCTAATCCGCCACTGCTTCTGATCTCATTCTGCCCAGTTTAGCTAAGGCGGAGGGGGCGCGGGGGGGGGACATATGGGGAATGTTGTGCCCTCAGTTTTCTAAAGAGGTCTTTGGGTGTCATCTTCTCGAATAATAATAATACCACCTAGCTTTCTACCTAGTGCTTTTCATCAGTAGATCTCAAAGAGATTTACTAGATATTCCATGAGGACTCCAGAGCTGTGAGAGGCTTGGAGAAGAAGACAGCACCTCAAAAAGATGTTGGCTGGTACAACTGCTGCAATGAGACATAAGAAAACAACTGGAGGAAGATTCCTTGTCTGCAGGAAGAAGAGGGGGACTTGGGTATGAAAAATCCTTGCCCAAGATTGGCTGCCACTTACATGAGTGACATATGAAAGAGGAAGGATGGTCCAGTGGGTAGGGAACAAGCTTGAGACTTGGCAGACCAGCATTCAATTCCCTGCTCTGCCACAGGCTTCCTGTGAGACTTGGAGCAATTCATCTACTGCGTGCCTCAGTGCCCACAAGTAAAATGGAGATAACAGAACTTTTTACTTGTTTTGATGGGGACGACATTAAGGATTATGAGGCACTCAGATGCCACCAGAGATCAACTGGTGGAAACTAAGTTATGGAATTATTGTTTCATATTTATTTATATGGTATAAACCATAGGCCGCTCCATTACTCAGCTACTAGGTGTATAGACTGCAAACCCAAATAATGTTTTTGGATAGTCTGAAGAAAGCAGTTCAGTAAATCTCCTTCAAAAGAACTGGACAAATACAGGCTGTACGTGAAGCCACAGTTCTTGTTGTATGGCTCCAAAGAATCGAGACTCTCATGTACACAGTGAAGGTTAATAAGCCTTACAGTCCATTTGTACACAAACTACCTACAAATGCTGTTCATTACCTTTGCATTTACCTCTAACAGCAACAAAAAGGACGGACGCTTTAAGGAACTCCTTCATACCCACAATGCAGAAGCTGAGTCACCTCTTGACAGTCAGTCTGTAATCTGAAATAGCCTAACCTTGAAAGTAAATAACGAAGACAGAAAGATAAGGCAGGTGAGGGGGAAAGACTGGCAGGGAAATCAATCTGTATATAGCAAAGACTGAAACTAGAGAATCTTCTGATCAACTGCCAAAGCTTAGAACTCAGTGATTCTCCAAAAAGAACGGATAGCCATGAGGAATGCAGTCTTGAAAGACAAGAATTTTAATAGGCACTTGTGAATGGACTTGAATAAAGGGATGTGTGAGGGTTTACGCTCCTCATTACAGGGCAGCACGGTCTAGGGGCCAGAGTCCATAAAAGTAGCCCTCATTGCAGGGCCGTAGGACCTTACTACTGGCTCAGCTGGGGGGTCCTACCGAAACACACTGAGGCTTACTGGGGGCAAAGTACCAGTCCGTCACCCCCCCCCCGGTCACTTCCTACCAGCTTGGGAGTTGGGGTCTCCCACGAGTCCCAGGGTTCTCCGGGTCCATCGCTTCCCCTGGCTCCTCCTGCAGTAGGGGTTCGTGCCAGCCCGTTGAAGCCTCTGTTCCCAGCAGCTTCAAGAGTGTTGGCTGGTCCTCTGCAGGAGCTTCCCAGTTAGGTCCTTCCCCTGCAGCCACCAGCCCAGACTGAGCTGAGTTCCCTCCTTTTATACTCCCTGAGCATTTGGAGCATGCCCAGTACGAATGGGGCAGGACTTCCTCCGTCAGAGCTACTGGTCTGACGCCGCTGGGGCTAGTGCGGGGCAGGGCTGCCCCATCACAGGATACTAAGCACTAAAATTAAAATCTTATCATGTGACAGCTTTCAGCCTATCATAAACTCTTGGAAGGGCAAACAGCAATAGACCAGTCATGGACTTGCGAAAGACTGAAATAGTTGCCACTTGAACTCTGCCAACTGCAGGTAGGTGAAAGCAACACTCCTCAAAAGGGGAAGGCAAACTGGGAATTTCTAGCAGTCTCAGCCTTTTCTATCTTCCCAGCACCAGAAATGCTCTGTCCCCTTTGGTAGGGCAATATCCCAATTATCACACCCACAGCCGGGAAATTAGTCTGTAGCCAGGTATTATCCACTTGGGGAACTCTCCTAAATGAGATTTTACAGCATATCATTCAAATGTCAGTTGACTTTATATTTTTCTAATGTCTAAATTTTTTTGTACATGTCAAAAGCAGAAAGGAAACATCATTCATCTCTGTGCTGAATAATCTTCCATGTAATCTTCTTTTCCGGAACTGGGAGGTTTTTAAAATAATGTGCATACTGTCTGAAATTAATGTATACACAGCAATTTTTCAATTGTTTAACAATATTACTCTTGTTCATGTCAGCTAAAGTGCATTTTAGATAAGATTACCGTAATGCTCTCTAATTAACAAACTTCTGAAAATTTCAGTGAGTGCAGAACACAGCAGCTTACTTCCCAATACTTAGATAAAATGGCAGGGCAAAATACTATGGCGATGGGTGAAAGTTAAGCAGAGCACATTTTACCTATTTCATGAACTGCTCTTTTTGGTTCCATGCCTTAATTTGCACCACTTTTATTCTGAGTGCAAACTGAAGTGTCATTGGTAATTTTTAAAGCCCTCTGTATAATAGAAATATTTGCCACTTATACACCACTTCTCTTCGGGCAATCTCAAAGGTGGGAGAGTATCATTATCCGCATTTTACAGATGGCAAAACTGAGGCACAGGGTAGTTAAGTTCCTTTGCCCAAGGAAACAAAGCTAGAATTCAGGACTCCTAACTCCCAGTCCCTAAGTACTAGATCACACTGCTTCTGATTTAGGACTTAGTCACCCAAGAGATCACCGCTTTCCTCATGTTCCATAGTGATAGCATTATGCATTTTGTTTCTCTAAGGCAGTGGTTCTTAACCTTTACTGCAGCCTGCATCCCTTTGGTTCTCAAAATATGTTCTCGCACCCCTTATCAAAAATCAAAATATGTTCTCACGACCCTTACCAAAAATCATTGAAGTAGGTCAGTTCTTTAAACCTAGATATACTTTTTGTTTGTATATTACAGTAATCGTTTAAAAAATGTACTGTATAATGTTAATAAATACTCAGGGCCGCCCAGAGGATTCAGGGGGCCTGGGGCAAAGCAATTTTGGGGGCCCCTTCCATAAAAAAAAGTTGCAATACTACAGAATACTATATTCTTGTGGGGGGCCCTCCAGGGCCCAGGGCAAATTGCCCCACTTGCCCCCCTCCCGGGCGGCCTTGGGAAAAATAAACATTTAAAAACCTTCCACATCTTGGCACAAACCCAGTTTTGAGAAAACTTCTTTTCAAGTTACCTTTACAAGGTATCACTGGTTCTCAGCATCAGCTAGTGCTAAAAGGCACTAAAGCTCATTAAAAGGGTTGGACAAATATTTTCCATCAAAACTTTTTTTGGATCGAAAACTAGGGGTTTTTAAAAAGCAGAAAAAATCACGGACAATTCTGCTTTCCTTCAAAATTTGTTGTGGTTTTTTTAATTGAAAAGCTGAAATTAGTCTGCCAAAACCTGAACATGGTTTGGGGTTTCAGAAGTGTGTGGCCAAATATTTGCTGCTTGCTGTGTTTGATTGTTTAAAGAAACAATAAAAAAATTCTGCTTAAAAAAAATCCAAAACTTTTGAACCACCTCAGCTTGTGACCAAACGCCTGAGCCCATCCAGTCAGAGATTTTTCCAGGTTTCTGGTACTCTGCTGGCTTCCTTGACTCATATAGATTCATAGATTCATAGACTCTTTCCTAATGTCCAACCTAAACCTCCCTTGCTGCAGTTTAAGCCCATTGCTTCTTGTTCTATCCTTAGAGGCTAAGGAGAACAAGTTTTCTCCCTCCTCCTTATGACACCCTTTTAGATACCTGAAAACTGCTATCATGTCCCCTCTCAGTCTTCTCTTTTCCAAACTAAACAAACCCAATCATTTCAGCCTTCCTTCATAGGTCATGTTCTCTAGACCTTTAATCATTCTTGTTGCTCTTCTCTGGACCCTCTCCAATTTCTCCACATCTTTCTTGAAATGCAGTGCCCAGAATTGGACACAATACTCCAGCTGAGGCCTAACCAGAGCAGAGTAGAGCGGAAGAATGACTTCTCGTGTCTTGCTCACAACATACCTGTTAATGCATCCCAGAATCACATTTGCTTTTTTTGCAACAGCATCACACTGTTGACCCATATTTAGCTTGTGGTCCACTATAACCCCTAGATCCCTTTCTGACATACTCCTTCCTAGACAGTCTCTTCCCATTCCTTACCCATCCTGGCTAATACCCATTAATGGACTTAACCTCCATGAATGTATCTGTTTCCTAGAGACTGGCTCCATGGGGACCTCACAAACTGGAGATGGTTACTGTGGGTTTGTCCTTAGTATAGCCAGTGGCAGATTAATAATTTTGCCGCCCCTAGGCCGGGAAATAATTGCTGCCCGGGCCCCGCCCCAACTCCGCCCTTTCCCTGCCCCCATTCCAACTCCCTCCCTAAAGCCCCCGCCCCAACTCTGCCCCCTCCCTTCCCCTACTGGATCCCTTCCCCAAATCCCCGCCCCCGGCCCTGCCTCTTCCCCCAGCGCGCGGAGTTCCCCCTCCCTCCCTGCCCCGCGAAACAGCTGTTTTGCGGCACAAGCGCTGGGAGGGGAGAGAAACAGGACGCGGCGGCGCGCTTGCAGAGGAGGCGGAGGTGAGCTGGAGCAGGGTGGCGGTGCGCGGAGGGGAGCAAATTTACCGCCCTAGGCTTAGGCCTTGTCGGCCTAGGCAATAATACAGGGCTGAGTATAGTTTATGTACATACTCCACGAACTGAGCATTTGAACTTGTTCCAGAATCTGGGATTAGCCTATGTTGTGAAAACGGAAATGCTCAAAATAGCACATGCATGTGAATGGACACAGGGTGCTAAAATTAAATTAGCCCAGGGGGTCTCAAACTGGGGGTCGGGACCCCTCAGGGGGTCACGAGGTTATTACTGGGGGTCGCGAGCTGTAAGCCTCCACTTCAAACCCTGCTTTGCCTCCAGCATTTATAATAGTGTTAAATATATAAAAAAGTGTTTTTAATTTATAAGGGGGGGGTGTCACACTCAGGGGGGGATAGCTCAGTGGTTTGAGCATTGGCCTGCTAAACCCAGGGTTGTGAGTTCAATCCTTGAGGGGGCCACTTGGGGATCTGGGGCAAAATCAGTACTTGGCCCTGCTAGTGAAGGCAGGGAGCTGGACTTGATGACCTTTCAAGGTCCCTTCCAGTTCTAGGAGATGGGATATCTCCATTAATTTTGTTTTTATTATTTTTTCCCCCCAACATGATGTAATGTCACTTCCTTAAAATATCCTACTAAAATCTCCTGGATTGCTTTCAATAGTCATGGGGAGAGCGATGCCAATTCCGGGAGACTCCAGGCCAATCCTGGAGGGTTGGCAACCCTAGAAGAAAGGTGGGTGAGCCACTGTGGGAGTGAAGTTAGGAGGGAAAGTCTACAGAGGAGAGGAAGGGAAATCAAATCTTAGTCTATGAGAAAAGGCGCAAAGGGGAAATAATGTCAAGTAGTGAAAGGAGGCAGAATTTACTAGTCCCACAACCGAAAGGTTTCTGCTGTAAAAGAACAAGACAGAATGACAGAAATGGCAGCAGTGTTTCTTATTCCATCCACGAATGTAGAATGGTGTGCTGGAGGGTCGACAGAAAGCATTTAAGGGGCCATTTCTGTCTCTGGGCATGCATATTCGCCTGTCAGTGCAGAATTTGGTTCTTTACCCCTTATGTCCTGTAAAAATTGAAGGCAAGAGTATGCTTTTTGATCTATATTGCATCTGTCTGCTCCAATATTCTGCTGTACGTGTGTGCATGGAATTCCTACTAGAGAGAGAGAACAATGCAGAAGGTTGTATTCACTACAAGCATGAAAGAACAGAATTTGAGTCTTAATTTTTACATTGTTGCTAAAGGGATTTTTTTAGCAGCATAATTCCCATTAAAAACAATGGGAATTACAGAGCTTAAACTCTGTGACAGACTAAGGCTCCTGTCACCTCCTCCATGAGTGTAGGGTGGCCTGTTACCATGGATACCAGCTCGGGGGCACAGAACATGGGAGTGCCACCTACTCAACATACTGACTCCGTGGGATTCAGGCTTTGAAGATTTGGAGTGGGTGGATGGGAATGGGTGAAACAAGGGGGCTAGTGGGTCATCACCAGATTCTCACCCAGATACACTAAACTGTGGACCAAAGCAGCACAAGACTGTGCAGTGCCTTACCCTGCTTCTCCCTCTGTGCTGTAGAGGGTGAGGCTCCAGAGGGGAGTTCTAATGGCAGTTGTCCATTCTGGCAGACAATGATCTGGCCTCAGTTTTACAGGCTTTTGTCACCTCTTGTCTAGACTACAGCAATGCAGCATTTTGGCACACGTCCTCTGCTACGTGGGTTTGCACAGCAATTTTAGCCCCCACAGCCTGAGCTCCACAAGCCTGAGTCAGCTGACCCAGGCCAGCCACAACAATGCCATGGGTCTTGAAGTTATTCAGGTGCAGATGTACCCTCAGTATCCTGGGCCCAAGCTGTCTAAAACACCTACTAAAACTGCAGGATGAGGATCGTGGTCAACAACTCTGTTCCTCAGGCCCACTGGAACTTTCTACACAAGGTGAAACTCATCTGTGCAGGAGACAGAGCTTTCTCAGGGGCTAGTCTCATACTCTGGAAAGAACATCCCCACAAAGGAAGGACCATCGGAAACCTCACTACCGTCTGTTGCAAGAGCAAGGTGAACTTCTTTGACTTGTTTCCTCTAATATAAACAAATAGCAATGTGTACATAAAAAAAGTCTACCCAAACAAAACATTACACACAATTCTGGGGAAGGATGCGAGAAAGAATGTATCCATATGACAGATGTTAGTCATGTTACTTAATGCACTGCTGGAAGATACTCGAATACTAAAGTGAGTCTAAGAACCTATGTACAATAGAATAGAATCCTCATGGATTGACAACTTTGGGTGAATGTTGTTTCTGCTAGGAGGCAAATTACATCCCTCTGACTCTACATCCCCAACAGAAGAATGCAAAAGAAACTCTGTGTTGAAATTCATTGAGATTCCTTATTCAATGGAGACCTAAACTTTTTTAACATTGGTCTTCTGCTTTCCTGCTGTATCCAATTCAAGAAAGGGACATTTTTCAAAATTTCCCCACCAGTTCTGCAATCAGACTACAGCCACTGGTACTAGCTATTGCAGTTATACCCCTTGACTTCTATCATAATAGACACATTTCCGTGAAACATTTTCATTTAGACTGAACTTTATTTTCCATTGGAAAATTATTTCATCAAAAATTTTTTGACCAGCTCTAATAATCAGCCTCTAGCAGCAGGTTAAAATGGTATCATGTTAAATATCAAGCACTGCACAGTCAACTTCTAGTAGCAATAAATGCCTGCACTCTTATCCACAAAGTTGCTCTCTCTCCCCCATTCAGTGTTCTCTAGAGTTAAATGGAATGAGGACCCGACAGTATCAAGGAACATCTGGAATTGAAAGAGACTCTAAACTGCAAATTACTGCTATACCTAATGACATTTTAGCTGACCAGCTTTAATAACCCTGTCTCCCTAACTTCCAACAAATCCTCAATACATTTGGTAACTTATTTGGTTACAAGATGATCTGTGAATAGTTTATTACCCCTGTGGTCAAAATTCTTGTCTGAGATCTATACTGTAGTACCCGAGTTTAGTATCCTACTCTCCTTACATGCAGGACAAGACTGGGGAACGTGTGCATGCAGAGAGCAGAATACAAACCTTGACTACAGCCATACTGATCTGAAAGGAAAATGTTCCCGTTCCCTTAATACTTTATTTAAGTCTTGCTGCTAACACTCTCTTTGACCGAGAGAAGTCACAGCATACCCATTTCATATAGTAGCCAACAAAATAGAAAAACCCCAGGAAAACTGGGCCAAACTCTATTCTCAGTCATAACATGAGTAACTGTTTTGACTTCAGTGGAGTTACTACAGTTCTCCAGCAGTATAAGAGATCACAATCTGGCCTACAGTATTCAGCACACTAAAAATAAAATACTATATACTGGGTGAAATCCTGGCTCCCTTGGAATCCCTGGAGTCAGTGACAAAAGAATCCCATTGATTTCAATGGGGCCAGGATTTCACCCATTTTCTTTAATGTAAAAAATAGATTTTTAAAACAAATTTCTGCGATAATGTGTACATTTGGGTTTGGACTATCATTTTTAAAAGCATAGTGCTCCCCGATAATCTTTAGCACATTATCTTGGTGTAGGGTGACCAGATGTCCCGATTTTATAGGGACAGTCCCGATTTTTGGGTCTTTTTCTTGTATAGGCTCCTATTACCTCCCACCCTCGTCCCGATTTTTCACATTTACTGTCTGGTCACCCTATCTTGGTGAGATTGAGGGTGTCCAATTTCCACTTGCTTTCTCATGGTAGATGTGGAGTAGTCACTCATTGTGGCTTTACACAATTTGCCATCAGCTTTTACTACAACACAAGCATATGGGGACAAAATTAGAAAGGACAAGGCACAAAACAAGATTAAACTACCTACGGACACAAAGAGTAACAAGAAAACTTTTTGCAAATATATTAGAATACATTAGAGGAAGTCGCAGGACAGAGAGTAAGCCCGTTACTCAATGAAAAGGGAAAGACAATGCAGCAATGACTGAAGTGTTAAATGCCCTTTTTGTTTCAGTTTTCACCAGAAAGACTGGACGACTGACATAGTGAACATCAGTGTAAATAGGTTAGTGTCTGAGGCTAAAATAGGGAAAGAACAAGTTAAGAATTACTTAGACAAATTAGATGTCTTCCAGTTGGCAGAGCCTGATGGAATACACTCTAGAATAATTAAGGAACTGGCTGAAGAGATCTCTGAGCCATTAGAGATTATATTTGAAAACGTGTGGAGGATGGGAGAGATCCCAGAGGACTAGAAAGCACAACTATCTCTAAATAGGGAAACAAGGACAACCCAGGAAATTATAGACCAGTCAACTTAACTATGGTACCCAGAAAGATAATGGAGCAAATAATCAAACAAGCAATTTGTAAGCATCTAGAAGATGCTAGTAACAGTCAACATGGATTTGTCAAGTACAAATCATGTCAAACCAATGTAATATCTTTCTTTGACAGGATAACAAGCCTTGTGGATAGGGGCAAGCAGTAGATATGATATATTTCGACTTTAGTGAGGATTTTGATATTGTCTCATATGACCTTCTCATAAACAAACCAGGGAAATATAGCCTAGATGAAACTTCTATAAGCTGGGTGCACGTAGTGGGGTGGTTGCCCCACACCAGGAAGAGGAAGGGTTAAAGCAGGCCAGAGGGAGCCTGTGAAGAACCCTCCAATTAGAGCAGGGATCCCTAAGCGAGCCAATCGGGAGGTGGCTTGTTGCAGCAGCCAATAAGGGCCAGCAGGGACCATATATAAAGGGCTGCTCAACAGAGCAGAGAGAATCTTTCCCTGGCCTGCTAGGGAGAAGGACTGGCTGTCTAGGAGCACCATGACTAGAGCAGTGCTGGGCAGGGTAGCAGAGTAGAAGGAGCTTCTGGCTGATGGCTGCCAGACTGAGGCCCTGGAGGAAGGGCAGATTAGGTGCTAGGGCTGCTCCCACTTGCCCTGAGGGAAGTGGCCAACACACTGTAGTTTGCCCCTGTTGCAAGGGACTAGACTGGGGACTGCAGCAATTATACCCCTTTACTTCTATCATTGATGTTCTTTACTACATTATATGGAAATGTTACTTATGCCACACAAAGTATATCTAGATACCATGATGATGACCATCCTATAAATGCTCAGAATTATCATGGAAGTGCACCCATTTTACAAGAGTTTCACTTCCAACTGGCAATGCTGAAACTTCCAGGAAATTCATCTGATTTTTTTCATGAAAATTTGGCAAAGTAAATTAATTAATAAAATATAACAATAATAATAAAGTCTGATTTATGCACATGAGCAGTGGAACTAGTTTCAACACTTTAATTTCTGAACTAATATTAATATCAATTAATAATACATGGCACTTACATAACTCTTTTCATCTTCAAAATGCGTTAGAAACATTAACTAATTAAATTGCCTGATCTTTTTCACAATGTAATTTTATCCATTTAAGATTTGGGAGGGGGAACAAAGGCCTCTAGAATACTTGGCATTTCAGTACCACAGGCAACTGCAGTAAATTTTTATTATATGTACTAGCTTCCTCTTCTTCCCTGTAAATTTCCCTTTCTTCTTGAAAGCAGCTCCCATCTAGGACAATTGATCAGCAGAGGACATACCTTGCTACAATTACATCAGATTCTTTTTTAACAATGCTCCAATGCATCAGTTCAAAATTAACTGCCTGGAACTACTTTATGTCTTTTATGAAACAGTAATCCTCCTTGCCCCATACCATCCCCTCTCCAATTTCTTTTAATGAGTAGAATCCATAATTAGTGGGAGTGAGACACCTCAGGTAGCTGGACAAAGTTACTATTTGGCCCTAGACATCCTAAGAGATTTTCACTTTCCAAATGGGCCACACTGGAGTATTTAAGCTTAGCATGCAATTGCTCTTGACTCTTTTTGTCATATAATGTTTGACCTTGCAATACAACTGACAGAAAACTCACATGAACAAAGTATCTCAGTGGGCCTGGCCAGATGAAAGCTTTTATTAAATAAAGTCATGTTTGTCCCAGTCATGAAGAAAGCCTTCATAATTCCTGTATCAGTCAAATTCCCTATGAATCTGAGCACTATATATATTTACTCTACAGACCTGGTAAAATACCTAATAGTATATCTATCTAATCTCTTAAAAGCTTTTTTTTCCCCACTGTCAGACAAATTATTTTCAGCTGTATTATGTTTAGTAATGATGATACTTCTGGACAGCTAGGTTTATCAAAGATGGTTATATCTACTAAAAATACCATGAATATCACATGCTCCATTCCTCTTTAAACGTGTTAGAGTGCCCAAAATAGAGTGCCTATATTAATCACAGAGGTAACTCATGCTAACTGCTTGTGAAATCTCAGGTGATTTTACACCCTAATAACTATCTCTTATGATAATGGCATTCAATTAGACTGCTAGATGTTAGTGGCATCAACTTAGGCCCTGATTCTGCAAAAACTTTACACACATCTTAACTTCACATACTGCGAGTAGTTTCATTGAGAGTACTCATAGTGTGTAATATTAAACACATGCAGAACAGAAGCTGGGCTTCAGCAGATGACAATCCTAACATTAGCATATGGCTCCAATGTTGACGGTTTATTCATCTATCTTTTCACATAAACAGATTTACAAAGCCACTACAGACACTGTACGTGGCCCTTGAATATTGTGACACAGATTTCACACGTTGTTTCAATACATTCTAGTATTACGACTACAAGAATTTGATTTTTATGGCACCTGTCACACTCAAAGTAGCCCAACATACCCTACATCAATCTTAGCAGTTACAAAGTGTTCAATAGTTCCCACCCAACGTTGGACTCTAGAAGTTGTGTTAATTAGGATAGGAATGTTGGCTAGGATGAAAAATTTATTTTTTACTTCTTTCCAAAAACTCTGTGGGATTATTATTTGTTGTTTTCATTATGATAACACCTAAGGGCCTGTGACAGGATGAATAAACCCTACATTAATGGAGATAGTGGTATAGGAACAGCTCTGGGCCCTGGAAGCCCCACCCCAGTGGGCCTGCTGGACATGCTCCAGTTGGAGGAGGGGCTTAAAACGAGGCATTGCAGCTCAGCCAGGGGGCTAGTAGAGGGGAATGGACCTGTGCTCACTGCTACGGAGGGACTACAACAGGACAACACCACTAGGAGGGTGGAGGGTCCCGCAGTGCAAAACAGGGACTCTCTCCCCACAGAGACCCCTGGGCTGGACTGCAAGGGATGCCTACAAGCTTCAACACACTTTCAGGAGGGATAGGGTGATAGGAAGAGACCCAGGAGAGGGTGTTAGCTGGATCACATGTGGCAAACACCATCCCTACAGTACTCAAAAAGGACCCTTGGTCAAAACCCAGTGAAGAGGTGGACCAAGTTCTCCTATCCCTACTCCTACCAGCATGGGCTCTAACTGCTAGGCAGAGCTGCCACCATGGGCTAAACACTAAGTGGGGCTGCTGCCATGGACTCTAACTAATGGGTGGGGGACCCGCCTGTTGACAGGGCCCCAATCATAGACCAGGGCCATTGTGCTAAGTGTGGTAGAAACACATAATAAAAAGACTCTCCCTGCCTGGGGCATTTACAATCTAAGACCACAGATGGAAACAACAGACAGGATCTTTGACTCCCATTGCAACAGCCACCAAACGTGGGCAGAACAAGGGGCTCTGGTGAACACTTCACCTGAATGGTGGTACCTAATAGTGGAGTACCCCATAGTAGTGTAGTACTATATTAGAAATGGACACAAAATAAAATCTTGGTGTAATGCAAGATCTGAGTTCACTGGGATTTCTGTCTCGGGGGGGGGAGGGGGGATGTAACTTGGCCAAGTCTCCCCATGTGACGTAGATCTCCCATTTGCCTCTTTTGTCTGTATGCTGGTGTTGGTTTTGAGGCTGAGCTTTCCTCCTCCCGCATGTGTTGCTGCCTCTGTGCTACCCCCACAGAAATCCTCATTTGTGCCATCATCTCTTCTCTCCAGCCTCCAGATCTCAGCGCGTACAGAACTGCACTCTCCACCTTCGAACACATACAAAGAAGCATCAGTCCCACCCCAAACACCTCCAGTGACTCCTTCATTTCAGGATCCAGTTCATAATAACCTCCTTGTTTTTAAAAGTCACCATGGACTTATGCTTTGATAAGTACCTAGAGTCCTTCAGATATGGATACCCCGCAAATAAAGCTTAGTGCCATCATCATTACTAGCTATTTTAAAAATGAAAACATTAAATTTCTGGGATGAAATCCTGACCCCACTGCAGTTATGGCAAAACTCCCCTTGACTGCAGTAGAGCCAGGATTTCACTCCTGATGTTTCAAAATTAAGGTCTTGAGCTAGATAAACTTCTTTTTAGTTTCGCAGCCTATGACACTTGCTGAGATCTCTAGGCTCTGCAGTGATTCAAGACAACACCTATTCTAAGGGGGGAAACTTTCCCCTCTTCTATATCCATGGAAGAGCAAATAAGGCATTCTACACGAATACTGGACAAGAACGATCTGACTCTAGATCAGCTCAATCAGATTATCTCCTGCTATGTTTATGGCCATGGGCAAGGACAAAGATCCCAATAATTACAAATTATGGAACATAGGAAGCGGGAGCATATTCTCTACTGGTGTAAATTGGTGCAGCTCCACTGACTTTGGAGGAGTTTACATGAGCAGAGAATTTAGCCTGAGTCTGCTTCCAAGGTAGCTCCACAATTTATCTCTACAAAGTGTTTTTATCCTTTAGGAGGAGGAGGAGGTGGAGTCATGTGTGTCAGCTCATTTTACTGCTGAAGAGGGTGGGAGCCTTCTGCTGCTCTTATTACTTGGAAGAGCACAGCCAAATTATCCCCCTTCCACATGAAGGCATGTGGGCTATTGCAGTGGTATTGCCTATTGATTGTGTCACAAAATATGGACCTGTTACAGCATTGTTTGAGCATCAAAACTGGCTCCTTGGGGAGTTTGGGAACATATGATAGACTGTATACAGTCAGCAACTATAGTAGCCTCTGTAAATGCATTTCTGAGAACATTTTATATTTATGCCTGGCATGAAAAGCTTTTCACCATGTAAAATTTCCAAATGCTGTGCTGATGGAAGTGGAAGAATTTTCTTCTTAAACCTTTAAGGAAATCAGCTTAGAGAACATTTATATTTTGTATTTTAAGCCAATACGCTGAGAAATTTACTTGTACAATGCTCAAAGTTTCTTTCAGTATTTTAGCTTTTCCTTCATTACAAAAAAATCAAAAGTACTCATTCATTAAACAAAAATCAAAATTCTAATAGGCACATTAAAAAAGATGTATTCTCCTGTAAGGAGACTAGCTATTAAGCCTCATACACCATTTCCTTTTTACCATAGACAGTTGTGAATTGCTTTTGCAATGCTGGATCTTGATCATTTATGCAATATAAAGTAAGGCTTTTGCCTCTCCTGGAAAAATTGAAACATCTGCCTATTAAATAGTCAAGAAGAACATCACTCTGCCTGGACTTGAGGATTAATCCATGAAAAGATGAGGACATCTCTTTGCGCTCTCTTCCCTTTTTTGACCGGGCTTTTGTCCTATATTTCACATTAGATTGATGTAATAGCAACACATGAAGGCAGAGCTGAAGGTTCACTACACAGGTTTGGAATCCTGGAGAATTAGAGCCTGATCCTGCCCCACTGAAGTCTAATGGGAGCTTTACCATGAATATGAGTTTTCCTAAGGTTCCAGGTGGGGAATCTGGAACTAAGATTCTTGTTTAGGCCCATCACTGGAAGTTAATAAAACTGAAGTCCCCAGGTGTGAACATACAAAGCACAGAACCACACACTGATATAGGACTTTAGCATTAACTGGACTGACAGTTCTAACACAGGTCTTTTTTTCTTTTGGAGTAATTCACCTACCATTCCAGAAGAAAAGGGCCCAATTCTGAGATTATCAGAGTCATAGATATGTGGTGTTGGAAGGAATCTGAAGAGGTCATCTAGTCCATCTGCCCATGCTGAGGCTGGATTAAGTATACCTACACCATCCCTGGCAGGCATTTTTCTAAGCTGTTCTTAAAAACCTCCAATGATGGGTATTCAGCAATGTCCTTAGGTAACCTGTTCCAGTGCTTAACTACCCTTATAGTAGAAAGTTTTTTTTAATATCTAACCTGACTCTCCCTTGCTGCAAACTAAACTGATTACTTCTTATGCTACCCGTGGTGGACACAGAGAATAATTGATCACCATCCTCTTTAGGACAACCTTTTACATATCTGAAGATAATTATTATGTCGTCCCATCCTCCCACCCCCGGCAGCCTTATTGTCTCTAGACTAAACATGCCCAATTCTTTCAAATTTTCCTCACAGGTCATCTTTTCTAAATCTCATATCACTTGTTGTTCTCCTATGGACTCTCTCCAATTTGCTCACATATTTCTTATACAATGGTACCCAAAACTGGACATAGTACTTCAGCTGAGGCCTCACCAGTGCCAAGTAGACAAGGACAATTACCTCCCACATCTAAATACAACACTCTTGTTAATACACCCGAGAATTACATTAGCCTTTTTCCCAACTGCATCACATCATTGACTCATATTCAATTTGTGTTCCATTATAACCCCCAGATCCTTTTCCACTATACTACCACCTAGCCAGTTGTTCTGCATTTTGTAGTTATGAATTTGATTTTTCCTTCCTAAGAAATACAGTCTTTCATTACAGAATCATTTTTTTTTATCCACATGATTCCTTTAAAAAACTTTTAACACTGAAAAAAAATTCCATCATATAGAACCATTTTGACCCCCCGCCATGGGTCATCAGCAGGGTTGGGACCTTTAAATCCACAGGACAGTCCTTTGCCACATAACAGAGTAATTGGTAGCAGTAGAAAGCTATTATCATCTATGTGAACCAGCTACTAGAAGGTGATGGAGACACACACTTTGCCAGTGGGTTTTACAGTTGTTAGCTAGACAAAGGAATGCTGAGTCTCAGGAATAATGGGTTCAATTCCAGGTTCTCTAGGGGAGTTCGCTACATTGCCAGCCTCAAGAGATCAAAAGCAAAGAGAGTAGTGTGTGTGTGTGTGTGTGTGTGTGTGTGTGTGTGTGAGAGAGAGAAAATTAATGTTGCTCACTCTCCCAAATGTATTGGGTATAATGATTCTGGCCCCAGCTACAGGAGCTCTCACACCCACATCTGCCCATTCTCTGCTCAGCAATTAATTCTGCCCTCCAACCCCCAAATCAACCCCGTCCCCTGTGGATGCCTCTTCCTTCTGCATAACATTTATCAGTGAGACTCATTGGGTTGTTCTCTCCTCATTTCATGTGTGTAACCCCATTTAGCACCCATTTAGTTCTCGATGTGCATAATGAAGCAAGACTATGTCTATGAGAAGACTCTAGAAAACTACAGTGGATCTGTTTTTTAAAGCCGTGTCAATCTCTGCTGGACATGTTTTTATGCATCTGTCAACTGAACCCTTAAAAGCAATCTTGTTCATTTTATGGAACCCAAACAAAATGAAAACTCTTTCAGAAAGCTGCAAGTCTGCAGTTCCAAATAAATAAATCATGCTGACTCTATGAACATTCAAAGACTGTAGAAAATATTCTGATTTATTGTGAGGTTTTGGACACAGGCTAGACATTCACATGAAACTCTTATCCTTTGAAATCAAACTTAAAGCTGTTCTGAGAAGTACTCTCTCTTATGAATAAATAATGTCAATAGAAGAGCATAAAACAAAGGTAGGCATTTATATGGACTCCATCACCGTAGTATCTGAGCAGCTCTGAAGTACTTAAATATAAATCTCAGTTTATCCACAGGAAATAAATGACAATCAGGAAAAATTACTATGGTAATTAAAAGATGAGAGAGAAAGAGGAACCAATGAAGGTCTGAAAGAGTGGTCTTTAAGAGAACACTGAATCCATTTTGTTCAGCATAGAATTCTGACAGTTGATATGGTGAGAAACATTTCTTGCCATACATACTTTGGGAACTGGACTTAGATGTTTTCAAAATGAGTCTCCTGTTGACAGCCAGAATAATGCCAGACAGTTACACTGCCACTCTGGGAATCCAGTGTTAGCTTGTAAGACAGTTTCCATGAAATTCAGGAAAAAATTTTACCTCCTGCTGATTCATACTGATTTTTAAAAGACCTGCCTGTTAATTTAATTACATGGCCCAACAGTGCAGACAATATTTTCTAAAATTAATGGGATATTTTCCAGAGTGCTAAAATGAAACAGTGTATAAAATAGAGGAACAGAATACACTTCAATTACCAACAAACAGCTGTCTTCTTTTTCTTCTCCAGTTTTACTTGCTTTTCATTCTTCTCTTCACTATCTATTTTACTTCCCTTTTTATTCTCTCTATCCCCAAGTTTCTTCATTTCTCTTGTTAGAATTTTTTTTTTTACCTCAAGCCAGAACAATTTCCTTCCTTCCTGATTTGTGTTGTCTCCTTCTTTCCCCTTATCTGTTCTCTCCCTCCACTGATGCTTTTGCTTTTCTTTTGCTGTTCTTTCCTTTTATCTTTCCACATCCTCTCCCTTCCAGAATGACTGAGTTAAATGCCTCTCTCTGAGCAGGTTTTCAAAACTACATGCTCTGATCTAAAAGTCTCCTCTGGGGCACCTAATTCTTCTGTCAATTACATTAGTGTAACATCATTGACTTGAAAAGAGTTACTCCTGTTTCAGGTGGCATGAGAGCACAATTTGGCCCCTGTTCCAAAGCTGGTTAAACAATTTAAATACACCCATAATTTTATTATAATAGTTAAGCAACAGAAGTAAGCAACAGAAGTAAATAGGTAGCTCTTGAATGAAATTTATTAGCTGCCTAGTCCCTTGCTGAAGATGGCTAATTATGTTCCTGCTTCAGGTTGCATCAGGAGCACTTTTACTACAGCCAAGCTACAGGTAATGCTCTTGAAAAAGGAATAAAAATATTCCCCTTAGGTGAGACCCATCGGGATGACTGCCATATTTATGAATAATACAGAAGGGAACAACTAACATTCCAAAGGAGATAACTTTAAATACAAAAATGTTTCTACGGGGATCTTGCTTTAGGCACCTAACCACACCATTTATGAAACAACTGAAGGGTAAAGGTAAGCATATGTTTTGTTAGTTCCATGCTTTGTGGGGGCTGGGAGCACATCTACTGCAGTAGGCTAAACTGAAGATAGGACAGGCTGGAATAGAAAGGAGTTGACAAAAAGAAAAAAAAAGTATCTCATTTTCCCACAAGAATAACTGGATTTCTAGGCTTCCACAGTCTGCTTTAAAATCCTTTCTGGCTCCTCACCTAAGAGATTACAGTAGGAGATTGATTATGAGGAGTTAGCAGTTGGGAGTCTCTGGCGGCTAGAAATATATTACAGTAAACTGCCTATTGTTAAAAAGGATGACTTCATGAGAGATAAGAGAACATCCTCTATCTGGACTCCTTCCCCACACTCCCTAAAAAGGGGCCTCCTACTCTAATCTGTGGAACCTACAGATGAAAACCTATATGATAATAATAGCCATGTGTTTTATAAAGATGCCCATGGAATCCTCGATGCAAAGTTCTCTTTCTGTAAGAATCCCAGTTTTTCTTGAAGAGTCCCATATGGTGACATACACAATCCTAAGAATCACTTCTTCCATTTCAGAGATGGATCTTAGTAGGAATGGGGGATGAGGGGGGAATTACAAAACAAACTCAGTTATCCTTTGTGTAGTTTAAAGTTTCTAATCTAATCTATTAGTTGTGAATATCTACTTGCCTAATCACTGGGGTATCTGAGCACCAGTGAAATTACATAAGCGGTCAGAAAGACTGTCTTCTCCACCCTTTCCTATTATTATAATACCTGTCTAAGCTTTCTCCAAGAGGAAGAAGAGGAGAAGAGAGGAAAACAAACATTGTTCAATCCTCTGCTCAAATTCAAATGGAAAAGTACTTGGAGAGGAGTGTGCTTATCTTATTGTTAAACAAGTCTGAGCCTGACTGCAATATTTTTCTTAACTCTGTTCTACATCTGAGAAGAATAAAGGAGGGCAGTTAGTTAAGGTATCCCCCATCCTAGTAACACTTACATCATGGTACATCATAATACATAAATATTAATAAGTCTTAGCATTTACATATTACTTTATATCTTCAAAGTGTTGTATAAACATTAACTAATTAATGTCAGACCGGGAGTGCTTTCAAACAGAACCATTCTTTTAACATGCTTTCTTTCTTTCATGAGAGCGTGACACCACTGCCTTGCCAAACAGGATAGACAAAATATACAGGCTAAATGTCATTTTGCCTAATGGTGGCTGAAGAGTGACTAGAAAGTGATAAGCAAGAGAATCAACACCCACTTCTTTGTTCTGGCATTGAGCAACACCAATGACCCCTTCACAACCATAAGAGTGGAATTAGCCTGCTATAGAGTGCAAACTAAGCAGAAAAAAACCTATCATGCAAATCCTCATAGTCTTAAATGCTGTCAAGCATTTGTAGTTTTTGACTGTTAACCATTTTCTTAAAACATTGTAGTTCATAATTTGGAAAGGATCTCAAGGCCACTGGCAACAGCTAAAATATTATACAGTTCATCAGTGGCAGTCATTGCTAGAATCCCCAAAAAAACATCATGCCAATTCAGGTGGTTATCCTATCTTGAAGCAAGGGAGACAGGCACGTGACTGCTAATTCCCTGTGTGACTGTAAATAAGGGGTTATTCAGAAACGCCACCAGCCTGCATCAACGGGTGGGAGACTTGATGGGGCTAGCAGTGAAAAGGGGACAATCTCAGTGGCAAGAGAGAGAGAGACACTTGCCAAGGATAATAGGTAACTCCTCCCCTCTGAGTCTCTGGCACCCATTGGCCAGTGGGAGAGAAGGGTGCTGATGGCCAGCATTCCCCAGCGCCCAGAATTTAACTTGGCATGAGGGCCATTCCAGCCATAAGTGGCGCGTGCGTTTTTCATTTGGGGAGGCTACACGAGTGCCAGAAGCTCCCTATAAGTAGGGGAGCCACTGGTGTCTGGACCGTGGCCCCACCCCCGGTCCACCCCTCTTCCCCAAGGCCCTGCCCACACTCAGTCCCTCCCCTCTGGCCCCGTCCATGCTCCACCCCAAGGCCCCCTCCGCTCGCTCCTCTCCACTCCCCACCCCATACATCGCTTGCCCTTAAGGCAGGAAATAGCCTCCCTCCCACAGCTGCAAAGCCGGAACTAATCCTGCGGACAGGTCTCAACATGGCAATCATGACCAGAGATGAGGTTAGTATGGTCAGAAGTACTCACAAGCCAGGTCTGGCAGGGAGCCACAGACCCAGCCCATGTAGATAAGGCTAGAAAGTGTATAGAGAAGTCACCAAGATATTCCTGGACACAGAGGGTTTAGGGACATTCATTACAATCGGCCAGAAGTTTTCAGGGATGCTGGTGTACATTTGTCAGGTGGAGGTGCGGACATATGACTACACGGTGTTAGGGAATGCACTGGACAGTAATTGTGATACCAGGCAACATGGTTGGGGGGGGGGGTGAGGAGGAAGCAAGCAAGCTAGTAGTTGAGGCCCCTGGGGCCGGTTTCCAGTGCAGTTAAGAGATAAAAGACTTGGGATTTTGGTGATGGGCCTTGGGCTCATGCGATGGGGTGAAACCTTGTGGGCCGAGGTCCCCTACCCTGCTGCACGTTCTGTCCCCCTTGCAGGGGGGAGGGTGCTAGGACTCAGAGAGTTGAGTCCTGGGGGTGGGGGGGGGAAGAGAGGTAGGGATGTAGGCTGAGGAGAGTCTACCCCGCACTGTGGGTTATATAGTAAGGAGCCCTGAAACCCTGGGACTAGTTACAGGTTATATGGCAAGGAGCCCTGTAACCCAACATTGGAACCAAATAAATGCCTTGATATAAGAGAGTATGGGCGATGGGCGGATAGCACCTCTCCCTGTGTTAAAGTTTAATAAAAGTTAGAGCCTGCTGTTATGCATATTTCTGTCCTCATTTTACCTCTCTGTCCACATCAAAGAACCAGAAGGTCAACACATAGTAGTGTTGTAAATACATGTATCCATTTGCTGACTGGGTGTTAGCTCTGATCTCTTCCTGTCCCAGCCCTAACAGTTCCTTCACTTCTAGCTCTCTATGCTTCTCACCACCTTTCCTTTCCTTTGTCTTTCTCAATCCCTCATTTCTATTAATTCACCCCATCTTACATTTCCCCCCAACCCACTGTGGCTCCCCCAATACACTTAAAAAACCATCACAAAACAACACACAGATGAACACTGAACTAACATGAGTTCATTACCCATCACTCTGATCACTCTGCTCATATGTTGCGTCCTTTTCTCCCACCATCGGTATGTCTTTTCTACTTAGATTGTCAGCTCTTCGGGATACAAACCATTTCTTATTGTGTATGTTTGTACAGTGGGTAGCAAAACAGGGCACTGTTATTGGTCGGGGCCTTCGCCTTCTTGGCACCACCATAATACAAATAATAAATTAACTGTCCTGATGGAAAAGGAGCCAGAAACTGGGAAGGAAGTGAGGTTTCATTACTTGTATTTATTTATTTTTAAAAGAGAGGCTATCATAAAAAAAATTTGTTTTGTCTTCAATAGTCCTCAGTGGTGTGGACTCGAAACTGCATTTTCTTTTTTGCTGAAGAGAATAGCAGCTAGAATTAAATAATAAAAATACTTGTAATTCTGTAGTAACATTAAAGGCCTACTTGGAAATCCGATAACATGTACAGAGATTTAGAAACACTGAAACAAGATGAGAAGATGATACTTCGGTAACCAAATCCCTGGTAGTTAAGGTATTTATTCAATTAACCTATGTTTTGTTCTATACATGGAATTCAAATTTATTTTAAAAGTAAGAATTTTTTTTAAATGTGTTTGTGATTAATAATCTGCCTGAACTGGACAGATTGGTAACCTCATAAATCAATGACTGGGACTTTTTTTGTAGTAGGAATATGAATATCTGGTAAATTAATTATTATGCCCTTGCCTCATTAGCATCTTAAACACACAGGGGGCCTTTCTTTTCTTTCTTTTGCAGCAAGGCAGAATTAGTAGTATTTTAAAGCTCCTATGGAAGAACTGTCTTAGCACATTAGAGGCAAAATTATTGCCTTTTTATTACTAAATCCTATGAATGTAAACTGTATTTTGATGGTTACGAGGAAACATAAATAGCACTATTCTCTCCAGGTCTTAAGCATGGGGGGTGGGAGATCCAACTCAGACAATTTAATCAAACCCATGTCTCAGCTTTCTCATCTACTAGAAACCACCTGGAATGCCTCTAGCTCTACCTCTTTCCTGTTCCTAATCAGAATTTAAAACAAATGCTTATTTATTCAGAATCCACATAAAACTGGGGGAGAGATGTGTGGTTTCTATACCATACAAAATATTTCCCCCAAAAAACACTGGAAGCCAAATTTATCCCAAGTTTAGCTCCATTGACAACTACAGTATATATAGAGATTGAGTTAGAGGTGAGAATTCCTGGCACTACAACTGGCTCACTGTGGGACCATAAACAAGTCACCTGCCGTGCCTTAGTTTCTCCAACTGTAAGGTAGGGATACAAATACTGACCTTTATAAAGGGCCTTCAGAGGCTCTAGTGAAAGGCACTATATAAATGCAAAGTATCAATTATTATTATTTTATTAGGGAGCTACACCAGGCATTAGTTGGATCTCAGAAGCTGAGCGTAAAACAATCAAGAGTCAGCCCCCTATGCCAGTATCAGAATTACGCTGCCCTATTCATAACAAAGGCTCAGTAAAAATAAGTTTTTGAGTAAAAGCTTTGTGCCACATCATGCCATCATTTTAAATAGTAACTCCACACTGACTTCAAATCCCATAATCTGAAGCCCGCCTCCCCAACTCTTTCCTCTTCATTGTCCCAGACGCAAAAATCTGTTGTTTTTCGTCTCCTTCTACATATACCACTAAATCTCTATTCAGGGCTTGACTATGGCAATATCCTCTTCTCTGGCCTCCCAGATTATCACAATGTCACTTTCCAATCAGGCAAAATAGAGCTGCTAATGACACCTTTCTTGTAAGAACATAAGAATGGCCATACTGGGTCAGACCAATGGTCCATTTAGCCCAGTATACTGACAGTGGCCAGTGCCAGATGCTTCAAAGGGAATCAACAAAACAGGGCAATTATTTCTGAACCCAGTTATACTTCTGGCCTTCAAAACATTCCCTGCCAACAAGTTCCACAGGTTGACTGCGTGTTGTATGACAAAGTACTTCCTTCTGTTTGTTTTAAACCTGCTGCCTACTAATTTAATTAATTTTACTGGGTGATTGCTGGTTCCTGTGTTATGTAAAGGGGTAAATAACACTTCCCTAGTCACTTTCTCTACATCATTCAAGATTTTTTAGACCTCTATCATATCCCCCCTTTGTCATCTCTTTTACAAACTGAACAGTCCCAGTCTTTTTAATCTCTCCTCATATGGGAAGCTGTTCCATCCTCCTAATCATTTTTGTTGCCCTTCTCTCCATCTTTTCCAATTCTAATATATAAATATTTTTCAGATGAGGTCACCAGAACTGCATGCAGTACTCAAGGTGTGGGCATACCTTGAAGTAATATAGTGGCATTATGACATTTTCTGCCTTATCTATCCCATTCCTAATGGTTTCTAACATAGCTCCCTTTTTTTACTGCAACTGCACATCAAGCAGATGTTTTCAGAGAACTATCCACTATGACTCCAAGTTCTCTTTCTTGAGTGGAAACAGCTAATTTAGACTCTGATATTTTGTATGTATAGTTGGGTTTATGTTTTCCAATGTGTATGACTGCACTTATCAACACTGAATTTCATCGGCCATTTTGTTGCCCAGTTTTGTGAGATCCTTTTGCAACTTTTCGCAGTCAGCTTTGGATTTAACTATCTTGAGTAGTTTTATATTATCTGCAAACTTCACCATCTCCCTGTTTACCCCCTTTTCCAGATCATTTATTAATATGTTGAACAATATTAGTCCTAGTACAGACCCTTAGGGGACCCACTATTTACCTCCCTCCCCTGTAAAAATGGACTATTTCTTCCTATCCTTTGTTTCCTGTCTTTAAACCAATTACTGATCCATTAGAGGACCTTCCCTCTGATCCCATGACTGCCTACTTTGCTTACAAGCCTTTGGTGAGGGGCCTTGTCAAAGGCTTTCTGAAAGTACAAGTACCCTAGATCCAGTGGATCACTCTTGTCCACATGTTTGCTGATTTCAGTGATTGGTTATATACCACAGTTAGTCGTTCTGCAGTTGCATATTTGAGTTTCTTCAGAGCTCTCAGGTGAATACCATCTGGTACTGGTGACTTATTACTGTTTAATTCATCAATTTGTTCCAGTTTGCCTATTGTTCTGATCACATCACACACACCTCTTGAGACCTTCTACTGCGATCACATTACATTAAAGCTTCTTGTCACCGCATTCAAAGCCCTACATATTTCTGTTCCTGCTTATCTGCCCATCTCATTTCACTTCTTAGCTTTGCATTTGATGCCAGTTTTGAAGTCATTTGTCAGCTTCTTTCTTCCAAACTGCATTGTAGCATGCAACACTCTTCCTGAGCTCATCCACAATCTATATCCTTGCTTTGTTTCAGTCCTCTCTGAAAGCCCACTTCTGCTCTGCAGCCTATGGGAAATCTAGCTGACTAATACTGTCATATATATTTAAATATTTATTTTGCCAAGATGCAGTCAAGTAGCACCATGACCACAGTACTTGCATATTGTCCTACCCTCTGCCATGTGTGCCCTTACATTGTTAACTCCTCAGGAAGTTTCAGAGTAGCAGCCATGTTAGTCTGTATCAGCAAAAAGAACAGGAGTACTTGTGGCACCTTATGGTTGGTCCACACTAACCCCCCAGTTCGAACTAAGATACGCAACTTCAGCTATGTGAATAACGTAGCTGAAGTCAAAGTATCTTAGTTTGAAATACAAGGTACTTACCGCGGGTCCACATGCGGCAGGCAGGCTCCCCGTCGACTGCACGTACGCCTCTCGCGGAGCAGGAGTACCGGTGTCGACGGCGAGCACTTCCGGGATCGATTTATCGCGTCTAGACAAGACACGATAAATTGATCCCAGAAGATCGATTGCTTACTGCCAAACCCGGAGGTAAGTATAGACGTACCCTTAGAGACTAACAAGTATTCCTGTTCTTTCCTCGGTAAGTGTGGGCCTTCTGCCCTCATCCGTATGGAAAGTACCCAGTACATTGATTAATTTTGTATAGCTCCCAATCAGCTTGAGCATCTGGCCCTTAAATATATCCTCCTTTGAACAAAGTGTAACTTTAACATCTTTTCATTGATTTCAACGAAATCACAGAATTCAGAGATGGGAAATGTATATTGAGCGATCTATCCCATCCACCTGGTAGTGCCAGATTGTGTAGTACACTATGGGGAACAAGGACTTGTCTGGTCTCATGTTAAATATAACAAGTGGTGCATTCTCCCTGTGTGCTTTTCTAGAGTGGGGAATACTTTCCCCCCAGGCTTCCTTTACTCATAGTTGTTTTGGGCATGTTTCTTGTAAATAATAAAACTACGATCTATTCATTCATAAATGATATCTAAAACTGATACAGAACCTAAGTAAGTTTCCTGAAGAACTCTCTGAATCTGGCCCATGTTGTGTTTTTTCCCCCTCATTAGTAAGGCTACGTTTATGTCACAGAGGTCACAGAAGTCAGGGAATCTGTGACTTCCAGAGTCCTCCATGACATTTTCTGCTTCAGCCCCTGGGGCTGTGGGACTGGAGCTGGCAGCCAGCAGGGCCCCAGCAGGGTTCCAGTGACCACAACAGCCTCCTCAGGGAGCCCTCCTGCAGGGGACTAGGGACAGGCGACAGCCTCAGGAGGCAGGGGGAACAACCCCCACAGCTCCCAGCCACCACAGTGGCAGGAGAAACCATGGAGCTGTAGCAGCAAAAGTCACAGACAGGTCATAGCTTCCGTGAATTTTTTGTTTATTGCCCATGACCTGCCCGTGACTTTTACTTAAAATAACCATGACAAAATCTTAGTCTTACTCATTTATGGTTTCCCGCAAGGTGCAAACTTTTGCAAACTGATTACATGTTGAATTAACATGAAAAAGGAATTCTGCTAATTGCTGTATTTCCAGAGGCAGTGATGTGAGTGTCTAATAATTTTTTCAGTGAAATAGTAAGAATGCACACCCCAGATTTTTGGTTAGGGGTGCTGGTAGTATCCGGTGCTTCTGAAAAAACAAATAATACACAATTGGTGTAATACCAATAAGTTGGTAAAGAAATACCACTAAACTAAATAAGGGAAGAAGTTGATGGCACAGCTGAACCCCACCTTTGAGATGGAATCGGGAATGGGTTCAGCAGATGTGACTGACCTTCACCTGCGATTCCTCAGCCACCAATTTAAACGTTGGTGTGCTTCTGGACTCAGTACACAAAGCCCTAAAGCACAGAAAGCCATATTTGAATCTACAATTTAATGAGGATTTAATCAAGTAAAGATAGTGGCTGGTTTATATGACCATGCAATAGCTAGATAGTCTAATTTACCCCATTTGGAACTGCCATTTTACTGTGGAACACAGCCGACTTATCTACCTTACATACAGAATACAGACACCTTCAGAAATAGTTTTACCATTGTGAATAACCTCAAATCACCATTTTATTTTCCATTTTAAAATAAGCAACATTAATCTGCAGGTGGTTATTTTGGAAGTAACTCTTCTGCAGCTGTATTTAGGGTTACCATACGTCCGGATTTTCCCGGACATGTCCGGCTTTTGGGGGCTCAAATCCCCGTCCGGGGGGAAATCCCCAAAAGCCGGGCATGTCCGGGAAAATCGGTTGGGAGGGCTGGGCCAGGGTCGCGGGGCCGGGCCGGGGTCCCGGGGCCCAGCGCACCCCCTCGGCGGCCCGACCCCGCGGCCCCGGCCGGCTCCCGGCCCGGCACTGCGCCCCTGGACC